>NC_056730.1:106439760-106524760 GCF_019279795.1 Protopterus annectens
TACCTCGCCCCCACCCCCAGACAAGGAAACCACTGTAAGGTATGAAAAACCAAGAGTGCACCAATGGCTAAAGTACCTCCAAAAACTTCACGAACAACAACGAGTTGACCATTTATTGATAAAATGAACAGCAGGATCCAGAAAGTAAGTGTTTTCACGTCCAGTAGTGACACTTCTTCAGACTTCAATGAAAAAGATAAATGAAATATATCTGCTCAGTGTACCAGATCTACTTTGTTACAACACTGAATAACCCAGACTCCTGTTGCCCCTGAAGACCCCTGTACTTATGAGCACCTTAATAACTAACTGACTGACTAAAGAAACTCAATGCTTCTCTAGACCAATTCATTTAAGATGCTGCTACAGCCTAAATTATTTTTTAGTTGTTTATTTTTTGTAGGGGATGTATCATTATACCCCACAACGTAATGTTCCTCCTCACTCATAATTTCTAAATATGCCACTTCTGAGGTCACAATAAATCAGAGAAAAGAAAATTGCATGTAGCCATTCTTATCTAGATGCATGCAATATTGGATCTGGTAAAACCACCACATCAGGGGTAAATGGGGTGTAGCTCCCGCAAAAAAATTTGTTGTCCAACTGTATTTCTTTAATTACATTACAGCAATATACTGGCAGGACCTGGCTGTATTTCTTTAGCTGTGTTACATAAGTAGGCTGGCGTACTTGACTGAATTTCTTAAGTTGTGTTACTTCAATATGCTGGCAGTACTTGGCTGTATTTTATAAGTTGTGGACCTCAGTATGCTGGCGTACCTGGCTGTATTTCTTTAGCTGTGTTACAGCAGTAACCTTGTGTACCTGGCTGTATTTCTTTACTTGTGTTACATCAGCATGTTGGCAGTACCTGACTGTATTTCTTTAGTTGCGTTACATTAGTAAGCTGGCGTACCCGGCTGTATTTCTTTAGTTGTGTTACATCAGTATGCTGGCGTAACTGGCTGTATTTCTTTAGTTGTGTTGCATCAGTATGCTGGCTTACCTGGCTGTATTTCTTTAGTTGTTTTACATCTGTATGCGGGCAGTATCTTTCTGTATTTATTTAGTTGTGTTGCATCAGGATGCTGGCAGTACCTGGCTGTATTTCTTTAGTTGCATTACATCAGTATGCTGGGTTACCTGGCTGTATTTCTTTAGTTGCATTACATCAGTAAGCTGGCATACCTGGCTGTATTTCTTTAGTTGGATTACATCAGTATGCTGGCATACTTGGCTGTATTTCTTTAGTTAGATTACATCAGTATGCTGGGTTACCTGGCTGTATTTCTTTAGTTAGATTACATCAGTAATCTGGCATACCTGGCTGTATTTCTTTAGTTGTGTTACATCAGTAAGTTGGCAGTACCTGGCTACATTTTTTAGTTGCCTTACATTAGTATACTGGCAGCACCTGGCTGTATTTCCTTAGTTGTGTTACATCAGTATGCTGACAGTACCTGGCGATATGGCTGTACTTCTTTACTCAAATTACAGCACCATACTGGCAGTACGCTGCTGTTTTTCTTCACTTGCATTACAAGACATTGCTGGCAGTACATTCCTTTTTTTCTTCACTTACATTACAGCATCATGCTGGCAGTACATTGTGTTTTTCTTCACTTGCATTACAAGACATTGCTGCCAGCACATTCCTTTTTTTCTTTACTTACATTATAGCACTATGCTGGCAGTACATGGCTGTATTTTAAGCTGGCAGTACATTGCTGCTTTTTTCACTTGCATTTCAGCACCATGCTGGCTGTACATTGCTGTTTTACTTCACTTGCATTACAACACATTGCTGGCAGTACTTTGCTGTTTTTCTTCACTTACATTATAAGACTATACTGGCAGTGCTTGGCTGTATTTTAAGCTGGCAGTACATTGCTGCTTTTTTCACTTGCATTGCAGCACCATGCTGGCTGTACATTGCTGTTTTACTTCACTTGCATTACAACACATTGCTGGCAGTACATTGCTGTTTTTCTTCACTTACGTTATAGCACTATGCTGACAGTACATGGCTGTATTTTAAGCTGGCATTACATTGCTGCTTTTTTCACTTGCATTACAGCATCATGCTGGCAGTACATTGTGTTTTTCTTCACTTGCATTACAAGACATTGCTGCCAGTACATTCCTTTTTTTCTTCACTTACATTACAGCACTATGCTGGCAGTACATGGCTGCATTTTAAGTTGGCAGTACACTGCTGTTTTTCTTCACTTGCATGCACTAGGATGGAAGTACACTGCTGCATTTCTTTAGTTACATCGCAGCAGTATACTGGCAGTACCTGGTTGTATTTCTTTATTTGCATTACGTCAATATGCTAGCGTACCTGGCTGTATTTCTTTAGTTGTGTTACAGAGGTATTCTGGCAGTACCTGGCTTTATTTCTTTAGTTGCGTTACATCAGCATGTTGGCAGAATCTGGCTGTATTTCTGTAGTTGTGTTATATGAGTATGCTGGCAGTATCTGCCTGTCTTTCTTTAGTTGTGTTACATCAGTATGCTGGCAGTACCTGGCTGTATTTCTTTAGTTGCATTACATTAGTAAGCTGGTAGTACCTGGCTGTATGTCTTTAGTTGTGTTACATCAGTAAGCTGGCAGTACCTGGTTGTATTTCTTTAGTTGCATTACATCAGTAAGTTGGCATGCCCAGCTGTAATTCTTTAGTTGCATTACATCAGTATGCTGGCGTATTTAGCTGTATTTCTTTAGTTGTGTTACATCAGTATGCTGGCAGTACCTGGCTGTATTTCTTTAGTTGCATTACATCAGTAAGCTGGTAGTACCTGGCTGTATGTCTTTAGTTGTGTTACATCAGTATGCTGGCAGTACCTGGCTGTATTTCTTTAGTTGCATTACATCAGTAAGCTGGCGTACCTGGCTGTATTTCTTTAGTTGTGTTACATCAGTATGCTGGCAGTACCTGGCTGTATTTCTTTAGTTGCATTACATCAGTAAGCTGGTAGTACCTGGCTGTATGTCTTTAGTTGTGTTACATCAGCAAGCTGGCAGAATCTGGCTGTATTTCTGTAGTTGTGTTATATGAGTATGCTGGCAGTATCTGGCTGTCTTTCTTTAGTTGCATTACATCAGTATGCTGGCAGTACTTGGCAGTCTTTCTTTAGTTGGTTACATCAGTATGTTGGCAGTACCTGGCTGTATTTCTTTAGTTGCATTACATCAGTATGCTGGCATGCCTGGCTGTATTTCTTTAGTAGTGTTACAGCAGGATGCTGGCAGTACCTGGCTGTATTTCTTTAGTTGCATTACATCAGCATGCTAACTTACCTGGCTGTATTTCTTTAGTTGCATTATATCGGTATGCTGGCAGTACCTTGCTGTATTTCTTAAGTTGCATTACATCAGTATGATGGCGTACTTGGCTACATTTTTAAAGTTGTGTTACATTACTATGCTGGAAGTACCTGGCTGTATTTCTTTAGTTGGTTTTACATCAGTATGCTGGCGCACTTCACTGTATTTCTTCAGTTGTGTTACAGCAGTACGCTAGCATACTTGGCTGTATTTCTTTAGCTGTTGTACATCAGTATGCTGGCAGCTCCTGGCTGTATTTCTTTAGCTGTGTTACATCAGTATGCTGGTGTACTTGGCTGTATTTCTTTATCTGTGTCAAATCAGCATGTTGGCAGTACCTGGCTGTACTTCTTTAGTTGTGTTACTTCAAGTTCCTAGAATACCTGGCTGTTTTTATTTAGTTGTGTTACATCAGTATGCTGGCAGTACCTGGCTGTGTTTCTTTAGTTGCATTACATCAGTAAGCTGGCAGTACCTGGCTGTATTTCTTAAGTTGTGTCAAATCAGTATGCAGGCAGTACCTGGCTGTATTTCTATACTTGTGTTACATCAGCATGTTGGAAGTACATGATTGTATTTCTTTAGTTGTGTTACATCAGTATGCTGGCAGTACCTGGCTGTATTTCTTTAGCTGTGTTACGTCAGCATGTTAGCAGTACCTGACTGGATTTCTTTAGTTGTGTTACATCAGTATGCTGGCGTACTTGACTGTATTTCTTCAGTTGTGTTACAGCAGTATGCTGACGTACCTGGTTTTATTTCTTTACTTGTGTTACATAAGCATGTTGGCAGTACCTGGCTGTATTTAAATAGGTATGTTACATCAGTATGCTGGCATACCTGGCTTTATTTCTTTAGTTGCACTATATCAGTAAGCTGGCAGTACCTGGCTGTATTTATTTACTTGTGTTACAACAGTATGCTGGCAGTACCTGTTTGTATTTATTTAGTTGCATTACATTAGTATGCTGGCTTACCTGGCTGTATTTCCTTTGCTATGTTACAGAGGTATGCTGGCAGTACCTGGCTGTATTTCTTTACTTGTGTTATATCAGCATGTTGGCAGTACCCGGCTGTATTTCTTTATTTGTGTTACATCAGTATGCTGGCGTACTTGGCTGTATTTCTTTAGTTGTGTTATATCAGTATGACAGCGGTATCTGGCTGGCTTTCTTTAGTTGTGTTACATCAGTATGCTGGCAGTACCTGGCTGGCTTTCTTTAGTTGTGTTACATCAGTATGCTGGCAGTACCAAGCTGCATTTCTTTAGTTGCATTACATCAGTATTCTGGCGTACCTGGCTGTATTTCTTTAGCTATGTGACAAAGGTGTGCTGGCAGTACCTTGCTGTATTTCTTTATTTGTGATACATCAGCATGTTGGCAGTACCTGGCTGTATTTCTTTAGTTGTGTTACATCAGTATGCTGGCGTACCTGGCTGTATTTCTTTAGTTGCGTTACATCAGTATGCTGGCAGTACATGGCTGTATTTCTTTAGTTGCATTACATCAGTATTCTGGCGTACCTGGCTGTATTTCTTTAGTTGTGTTACATCAGTATGCTGACAGTACCTGGCTGTATTTCTTTAGTTGTATTGCATCAGTAAGCTGGCAGTATCTGGCTGTATTTCTTTAGTTGTGTTACGTCAGTAACCTTGCGTACCTGGCTGTATTTCTTTAGTTGCATTACATCAGTAAGCTGGCGTACCTGGCTGTATTTCTTTAGTTGTGTTACATCAGTATGCTGACAGTACCTGGCTGTATTTCTTTAGTTGCATTACATCGGTATTCTGGCGTACCTGGCTGTATTTCTTTAGCTGTGTGACAAAGGTATGCTGGCAGTACCTTGCTGTATTTCTTTATTTGTGATATATCAGCATGTTGGCAGTACCTGGCTGTATTTCTTTAGTTGTGTTACATCAGTATGCTGGCGTACCTGGCTGTATTTCTTTAGCTGTGTTACATCAGTATGCTGGCAGTACCTGGCTGTATTTCTTTAGTTGTGTTACAGAGGTATGCTGGCAGTACCTGGCTGTATTTCTTTACTTGTGTTATATCAGCATGTTGGCAGTACCCAGCTGTATTTCTTTATTTGTGTTACATCAGTATGCTGGTGTACTTGGCTGTATTTCTTTAGTTGTGTTATATCATTATGACAGCGGTATCTGGCTGGCTTTCTTTAGTTGTGTTACATCAGTATGCTGGCAGTACCTGGCTGGCTTTCTTTAGTTGTGTTACATCAGTATGCTGGCAGTACCTGGCTGGCTTTCTTTAGTTGTGTTACATCAGTATGCTGGCAGTACCTGGCTGGCTTTCTTTAGTTGTGTTACATCAGTATGCTGGCATACCTGGCTGTATTTATTTAGTTGTGTTACATCAGGATGATGGCAGTACCTGGCTTTATTTCTTTAGTTGCATTACATCAGCATGCTGGCTTACCTGCCTGTTTTTCTTTAGTTGCATTACATCAGTATGCTGCGTACCTGGCTGTATGTCTTTAGTTGTGTTACATCAGTATGCTGGCAGTACCTGGCTGTATTTCTTAAGTTGTGTTACATCAGTATGCTGGTAGTACTTGGCTGTATTTCTTTAGTTGCATTACATCAGTATGCTGGTGTACTTGGCTGTATTTCTTTAGTTGTGTTACATCAGTATTCTGGCGTACCTGGCTGTATTTCTTTAGTTCTGTTATATTAGTAAGCTGGCATACCCATCTGTATTTCTTTAGTTGTGTTGCATCAGTAAGCTGGCAGCACCTGGCTGTATTTATTTAGTTGTGTTAAATCAGTAACCTTGCATACCTGGCTGTATTTCTATAGTTACATTACATCAGTATGCTGTGTGCATGGCTGTATGTCTTTAGTTGTGTTACATCAGTATGCTGGCAGTACCTGGCTGTATTTCTTATGTTGTGTTACATCAGTATGCTGATAGAAGTTGGCTGTATTTCTTTAGTTGTGTTATGCCAGTATGCGGGCAGTATCTTTCTGTATTCTTTAGTTGTGTTACACCAGGATGCTGGCAGTACCTGGCTTTATTTCTTTAGTTGCATTACATCGGCATGCTGGCTTACCTGGCTGTATTACTTTAGTTGTATTACATCAGTATGTTGTGTACCTGGCTGTATGTCTTTAGTTGTGTTACATCAGTATGCTGGCAGTACCTGGCTGTATTTCTTTAGTTGTGTTACATCAGTATGCTGGTAGAAGTTGGCTGTATTTCTTTAGTTGGATTACATCAGTATGCTGGCGTACCTGGATGTATTTCTTTATTTGTGTTACATCAGTATACGGGCAGTACCTGGCTGTATTTCTTTAGTTGTGTTACATCAGTATGCGGGCAGTATCTTTGTGTATTTCTTTAGTTGTGTTACACCAGGATGCTGGCAGTACCTGGCTTTATTTCTTTAGTTGCATTACATCAGCATGCTGGCTTACTTGGCTGTATTATTTTAGTTGTATTACATCAGTATGCTGTGTACCTGGCTGTATGTCTTTAGTTGTGTTACAGAGGTATGCTGGCAGTACCTGGCTGTATTGCCTTACTTGTGTTATATCAGCATGTTGGCAGTACTCAGCTGTATTTCTTTATTTGTGTTACATCAGTATGCTGGCGTACTTGGCTGTATTTCCTTAGTTGTGTTCTATCAGTATGACAGTGGTATCTGGCTGGCTTTCTTTAGTTGTGTTACATCAGTATGCTGGCAGTACTTGGCTGTATTTCTTTAGTTGTGTTACATCAGTAACCTTGCATACCTGGCTGTATTTCTTTTGTTGCATTACATCAGTATGCTGTGTACCTGGCTGTATGTCTTTAGTTGTGTTACATCAGTATGCTGGCAGTACCTGGCTGTATTTCTTATGTTGTGTTACATCAGAATGCTGGTTACTACTTGGCTGTATTTCTTTAGTTGCATTAAATCATTAAGTTGACAGTACCTGTCTGTATTTCTTTAGTTGTGTTACATCAGTATGCTGGCAGTATCTGGCTGTATTTCTTTAGTTGTTTTACATCAGTATGCTGGCATACCTGGCTGTATTTATTTAGGTGTGTTGCATCAGTATGCTGGCGTACTGACTGTATTTCTTTACTTGTGTTACATCAGCATGTTGGCAGTAATTGGCTGTATTTAATTAGGTGTGTTACATCAGTATGCTGGCATACCTGGCTTTATTTCATTAGTTGCACTCTATCAGTAAGCTGGCAGTACCTGGTTGTATTTATTTACTTGTGTTACAAAAGTATGCTGGCAATATCTGTTTGTATTTCTTTAGTTGCATTACATTAATATGCTGGCTTACCTGGGTGTATTTATTTATTTGTGTTACAGAGGTATGCTGGCAGTACCTGGCTGTATTTCTTTACTTGTGTTACATCAGCATGTTGGCAGTACCCTTCTGTATTTCTTTATTTGTGTTACATCAGTTTGATGGTGTACTTGGCTGTATTTCTTTAGTTGTGTTACATCAGTATGCTGGCAGTACCTGGCTGTATTTCTTTAGCTGTGTGACAGAGGTATGCTGGCAGTACCTGGCTGGCTTTCTTTAGTTTTGTTACATCAGTATGCTGGCAGTACCTGGCTGTATTTCTTTAGTTGCATTACATCAGTATTCTGGCATACCTGGCTGTATTTCTTTAGCTGTGTGACAAAGGTATGCTGGCAGTACCTGGCTGTATTTCTTTATTTGTGATACATCGGCATGTTGGCAGTACCTGGCTGTATTTCTTTAGTTGTGTGACATCAGTATGCTGCCGTACCTGGCTGTATTTCTTTAGTTGCATTACATCAGTAAGCTGACAGTACCTGGCTGTATTTCTTTAGTTGTGTTACATCAGTATGCTGGTAGAAGTTGGCTGTATTTCTTTAGTTGTGTTACATCAGTATGCTGGCGTACCTGGCTATATTTATTTAGTTGTGTTACATCAGTATGCGAGTAGTATCTTTCTGTATTTCTGCAGTTGTCTTACACCAGGATGCTGGCAGTACCTGGCTTTATTTCTTTAGTTGCATTACATCAACATGCTGGCTTACCTGGCTGTATTACTTTAGTTGTATTACATCAGTATGCTGGCAGTACCTGGCTGTATTTCTTTAGTTGGATTACATCAGTATGCTGGTAGAAGTTGGCTGTATTTCTTTAGTTGGATGACATCAGTATGCTGGTCATACCTCTCAACCTGGAAACATCAAAAATCTGGACAAGGCCCATGAAAAATAGGTACAAATCTGTACGCTGATTAACATCTGATTTGCATACATAATTATGTAACCCCGCCCACTCCAGTGGAATTGTGGGATAAACTTTCAAATGCAAACTGAAGAACAGACAACCAAAATAAGGCACCACCACCTGCAGCCATTCCAGTCTCCCATTACCTGGTGATTTCACCCC
The DNA here is from genome assembly GCF_019279795.1 of Protopterus annectens. Classification (NCBI taxonomy): domain Eukaryota; kingdom Metazoa; phylum Chordata; order Ceratodontiformes; family Protopteridae; genus Protopterus; species Protopterus annectens. The sequence goes on from NC_056730.1 coordinate 106,448,487, forward strand.
ATTTACCATAAACACTCATGTGTGCATACTGCTTTATTTCTGCAATGATTATTTGGATTTTATTTTGACATCTGCTAAACAAAGCAATACTGTCTCAATGAAAATAGACTTGGCATTAAAACTTCTCTGCCCTTGAAACTCACATTCATTGAAATAACATTGAAACCCATACCACAGCCAAAGAAAATGCATCTGGCCAGTGTAGAATAAAGATTACCTTTGTGCTGTTTTCAAATCATTAGCCCCTTACACACACAACAAGAAACATATGTGTTCTTTTCTTTGATACACCTTCCGGACTTTATTAAGTTATATTCATTGTATATAATACAACACACTTGTTAGAGCGTATTTTAAATTTATTGTTTTAACATTTTTCCAGTAGGCTGTACTGTAGACAATGAAACAAATGCATGAACCATTAATGACAAAACTGCCCAATTCAGAACATTTCCATCATAAAAGTCTACTTTCACACCCACACTATAAATAGAATGACAGTAGTGTAAGCCATAGGCATCTTGCACAGCTTCTCGCACACTTATTTTCAAGTTCAGTTTTTTTGGGGGGGGCAAAAGGTCAAAAACCAGGGACACATTTTAAACATTGCTTGTATAATTTTGGAAAGTTGCTAGAATAAAATGTTGTTACCACCATGCATGTCACGAACCCGGGACCCTGTGCACTACAGTCAGAGCAACATACCACTATTCCAAATCAGCAGTTTCCTAAAATATAGCAAGACTGAAACTTAATGGCTATCATTTAGTAAATTCGGTTCTCATTTCTCACCATAGCTCTCAACCTCTTAGCACAAAAAACCTGGACAAACAAAGCCAATAATGGGGAATACAAATTCACTTCTCACTTCCCATCATAGCTCTTCTCAACTCTTAGCACAACAAATCTGGACAAGGCTGAGAAATGGTGGTGTCTGGGGACTTTAGGCTTTATTTAGCTGAAATACCTCTAGTCACCAGGTGTGGCATTTTCTCACACACACACCACACACACACACACATACACGAACTAGACCAGATAGTTTGTGTAAGTGAAGTATTTGTTCCAGTTCGTTGGTTTTGTCGTTTGGAGAGTTTGTTAAATAAAATCTGTTTTTTCTGCCAAAAGACTTTTTCTGGTTTTCTATTCCTATTGGATTTCGTAGTTTGGTTTGCGCATTTGTCCTACTTTTGGTTTACACACACACACACACACACACACACACACACACACACACACACACACACACATTGGTGGTAGCATAAATAGTTGAGAAAGTAATCAGTCAGAAAAGTGTCAACAGTCACAAGGACAAGGAGGAAACATTCCAGCTCAGAAGTACTTTGACTGTGAAATCAGTGCCACCTTCTACATTGCACAATCATTTGTCCATTGCCATATTGATCAAACAAGAGGCGGCCGCGGTACTAATGTGTCACCCCAGAGCAGAGCACATAGGCTCACACAGGTCAATTGCTAAAATTAAGGGAACTTGAGAAGACTGAAGTGATTTATATACTTTGCTTTAGAATAATCATCAAAGTTTAAAGTCTAACTGTTCTTTTTGTTCACTTATCATCGTTACGTTCAGTAGATAGTATTGTTTGAAAGCTGCATAAATCCGTATGCAACTTGGAGTTTATTTTCACATTTGTATAAGAAAAAAAATAGTAATGGTGTAATTATTGCAAGGCTTGTTGCAGTTTAGCAGCCTATGGGTAGTCCTTTTCTTTTAATAAGCATACTATGGTGCTAACTAAAAAACTCTCAAGAGACCCCACTACCCTTCTGCCTTCTGTACAGGAGGTGAAAGACACTGAACAAGATATGGAGGAATGGGGCGCTGATACATCTCTGGAAATAGTAGAATCATTCACTACCAAACCATCGAGCAGACCTCTTAAAGCTTTTAGTCATGGCAGCATCGATCCTAAGGTACAGTTACAGTATTATACAACAACTAGAACTAACAAGAACTACAGCAGGCTTATCAGACATGCTTATGCACACAGATACCATCAGCATATAAAGAGCATGTGAATCACTAATTTGCTTCCTCGCTCTAGTATACAAGAGCAATGTGCTGAATTATGTTGTTGTAATTTTATGGCCCCAGTGCATCTAAATAACACACACACACACACACACACACACACACACACACACATACACACACACACACACACACACACACACACACACACACACACACACACACACACACACACACACACACACACACACACACAAGACAGACAGACAGACAGACACACACACCCCACTTTCAACAGTTAATTAGAGAATCCTTAATGGACTCCTCCCCAAATCATTAACCTAACTTCTACAATACCAAACACCAGCATGTCAGTCTCTCTCTCCTCTTCCTGTCACACAATGTAATTTATTCAATAGATAGTCTGGTTAAGACTCCTAGGCACAAATGTCTCCTTTCAGGCATGACCTGGAAACCCTTTCTGGTTAAAGTCTGTTTCTCAGTCAAAACATATGCAAATGGACAAAACAATTTTGCCCTCTGCTTGCCAGTAGGTTACTAACACATGAATCATCTTGTAGCTTTCATCGCAACTCAGGCATTAAACTCAGTAGGCCTTCTTTTTACCATAGCCAGCTGTGAGTAATTATTCTTCAAACTTGCCCTTTGCTACTGGAAATGTCTTCCCACTGACATTACTAACTCACAGGATCTCTATCTATTTATAAATAGATTTAAGGAGTACTTGTTGAATAAAATAAATGTTCTTGCTTCAATGATACTTGTTAACTCTCCTCTCTACTAACTATGGATGTATATATTTTTTCTTGCCAGGGTTGATATTCTCAACTTAAATCTTGTACAAAAATGTAAGACAGACTAGCACCTTTGGTTATGAGTGCATTTTCAATGCATTTATTTTTAGTATTGTATTTTTTTCAATATACAAGTCATTTTGTTTATTTTTTGTACCATATTAAACCTATTTGTTTCACCTTTGGCTGCTGTTGTAGGTTTGCCTTACCTTATGGCCCACATAGAGGCTGAAAAGGGTCATCATTCCTCCAACCTAGTTAACAAAAGTAAATATATAGATCCTATTCAAGACTATAGGGTGAAGATTATTAATAGCTTATAGCCTTCAAACATCCCTGTTAAAACTGATAGACAAAATCCAGAATCTTGTGTCCTTCAGCTCTCTCACACTAAATGAATGAACTTGTTTCTGACACTACCACATATTTAAAAATATAGTAAATGCAGCACAAACATCTGACATCTACTTCGATTCAGACAAGCTGTCACCCACTGTCTGTAGTTTTTGCTTCCCAGACCATTCTTTTAAGGCTTCTTGTAGTAACCCACAGCGTGCATGCACACACAAACACGCACACACACACACACACACACACACACACACACACACACACACACACACACACACACACACACACACACACACACACGTTAAGCCAAACCTGGATACAAACGAGCGTGCTGTGCTGCTGACTTCCCTGTTTTTGTAACCCATCCTGAACGGCAGAGCTAAATCCAAAGTGCTGCTGACTTCCAACGGCCTGCAGAGCTAATAAATCCAACCAAAGCTGCGAATAAATTTCACTGTGTGAGAGCTGGAGTGGCTGCTGACTGCTGTAATACATTTCCCTGTAATCGCGAGTGAGATTTCCCGCTTGCATTTGAGATAGACTAGCCGGAAATGACAACATGAGCTCCTTGAGCTCAATTCCAACTGACTGGTAGCCCTGACGGAGCTGACATCATCACGCACATGATGACGTCAGCTCCGAACGTACGGTAATTCAAAAACTTAAAAAAATAAATGAAAAAAATCGGGAATGAAGGGGTGTCACTCGGAAATCGTGGCACCCCTTCATTTGGACCCCAAAACTCGGTTTTTACCGAGTAATTCGGTATGGTTGAGAGGTATGATGCTGGTGTACCTGGCTGTATTTCTTTAGTTGTGTTACATCAGTATGCGGGCAGTATCTTTCTGTATTTCTTTAGTTGTGTTACATCAGGATGCTGGCAGTACCTGGCTTTATTTCTTTAGTTGCATTACATCAGTATGCTGGCTTACCTGGCTGTATTTCTTTAGTTGCACTACATCAGTATGCTGTGTAGCTGGCTGTATGTCTTAATTGTGTTACATCAGTATGCTGGCAGTACCTGGCTGCATTTCTTAAGTTGTGTTACATCAGTATGCTGGTAGTACTTGGTTGAATTTCTTTAGTTGTATTACATCAGTAAGCTGACAGTACCTGGCTGTATTTCTTTAGCTGTGTTACATCAGTAACCTTGCGTACCTGGCTGTATTTCTTTAGTTACATTACATCAGTATGCTGTGTACCTGGCTGTATGTCTTTAGTTGTGTTACATCAGTATGCTGGCAGTACCTGGCTGTATTTCTTATGTTGTGTTACATCAGTATGCTGATAGTACTTGGCTGTATTTCTTTAGTTGTATTACATCATTAAGTTGACAGTACCTGTCTGTATTTCTTTAGTTGTGTTACATCAGTGTTCTGGCAGTATCTGGCTGTATTTCTTTAGTTGTTTTACATCAGTATGCTGGTGTACCTGGCTGTATTTATTTAGGTGTGTTGCATCAGTATGCTGGCGTACTGACTGTATTTCTTTACTTGTGTTACATCAGCATGTTGGCAGTACCTGGCTGTATTTAATTAGGTGTGTTACATCAGTATGCTGGCATACCTGGCTTTATTTCTTTAGTTGCACTCTATCAGTAAGCTGGAAGTACCTGGTTGTATTTATTTACTTGTGTTACAACAGTATGCTGGCAGTACCTGTTTGTATTTCTTTAGTTGCATTACATTGATATGCTAGCTTACCTGGCTGTATTTCTTTAGTTGTGTTACAGAGGTATGCTGGCAGTACCTAGCTGTATTTCTTTACTTGTGTTACATCAGCATGTTGGCAGTAACCGGCTGTATTTCTTTATTTGTGTTACATCAGTTTGCTGGCGTATTTGGCTGTATTTCTTTAGTTGTGTTACATCAGTATGCTGGCAGTACCTGGATGTATTTCTTTAGCTGTGTGACAGAGGTACGCTGGCAGTACCTTGCTGTATTTCTTTACTTGTGTTACATCAGCATTTTGGCAGTGCCTGGCTATATTTCTTTCGTTGCATTACATTAGTAAGTTGGCTTACCCGGCTGTATTTCTTTAGTTGTGTTGCATCAGTAAGCTGGCAGTACCTGGCTGTATTTTTTTAGTTGTTTTACATCAGTAACCTTGCATACCTGGCTGTATTTCTTTAGTTGCATTACATCAGTATGCTGGCATACCAGGCTGTATTTTTTTAGTTGTGTTACATCAGTATGAGGGCAGTATCTTTCTGTATTTATTTAGTTGTGTTACATCAGGATGCTGGTGTACCTGGCTGCATGTCTTTAGTTGTGTTACATCAGTATGCTAGCAGTATCTGGCTGTATTTCTTAAGTTGTGTTACATCAGTATGCTGGCAGTATCTGGCTGTATTTCTTAAGCTGTGTTACATCAGTATGCTGGCAGTATCTGGCTGTATTTCTTAAGTTGTGTTACATCAGTATGCTGCGCACCTGGCTGTATTTCTTTAGTTGTGTTACATCAGTATGCTGGCGTACCTGGCTGTATATCTTTAATTGCATTACATCAGTATGCTGCGTACCTGGCTGTATGTCTTTAGATGTGTTACATCAGTAAGCTGGCAGTACCTGGCTGTATTTCCTTAGTTGCATTACATCAGTAAGCTGGCATAGCTGGCTATATGTCTTTAGTTGTGTTACATCAGTATGCTGCGTACCTGGCTGGAATTCTTTAGCTGTGTTACATCAATATGCTGGCAGTACCTGGCTGTATTTCTTTTGTTGGTTACATCAGTATGCTGGCATACTTGGCTGTATTTCTTTAGTTGTGTTACATAAGTATGCTGGCAGTACCTGGCTGCATTTCTTTAGTTGCATTAAATCAGTACACTGGCAGTACCTGGCTGTATTTCTTTAGTTGTGGTACACCAGAAAGCTGGCAGTACCTGGCTGTATTTCTTTAGTTGTGTTACATCAGTAACCTTGCATACATGGCTGTATTTCTTTAGTTGTGTTACATCAATAAGCTGGCAGTACCTGACTGTATTTCTTTAGTTGTCTTAAATCAGTAACCTTGTGTACCTCACTGGATTTCTTTAGTTGCATTACATCAGTAAGTTGGCGTACCTGGCTGTATTTCTTTAGTTATGTTACATCAGTATGCTGCCAGTATCTGGCTATATTTCTTTAGTTGGTTACATCAGTATGCTGGCAGCACCTGGCTGTATTTCTTTAGTTGCATTACATCAGTATTCTGGCGTACCTGGCTGTATTTCTGTAGCTGTGTGATAAAGGTATGCTGGCAGTACCTTGCTGTATTTCTTTATTTGTGATACATCAGCATGTTGGCAGTACCCAGCTGTATTTCTTTATTTGGGTTACATCAGTATGCTGGCATGCTTGGCTGTATTTCTTTAGTTGTGTTATATCAGTATGACAGCGGTATCTGGCTGGCTTTCTTTAGTTGTGTTACATCAGTATGCCGGCAGTACCTGGCTGGCTTTCTTTAGTTGTGTTACATCAGTATGCTGGCAGTACCTGTCTGGCTTTCTTTAGTTGTGTTACATCAGTATGCTGGCATACCTGGCTGTATTTTTATAGTTGTGTTACATCAGTATGCGGGCAGTATCTTTCTGTATTTCTTTAGTTGTGTTTCATCAGGATGCTGGCAGTACCTGGCTTTATTTCTTTAGCTGCATTACATCAGCATGCTAGTTTACCTGGCTGATTTCTTTAGTTGCGTTTCATCAGTATGCTGCATACCTGGCTGTATGTCTTTAGTTGTGTCACATCAGTATGCTGGCAGTACCTGGCTGTATTTTTTTAGTTGTGTTACATCAGTATGAGGGCAGTATCTTTCTGTATTTCTTTAGTTGTGTTACATCAGGATGCTACCAGTATCTGGCTGTGTTTCTTAAGTTGTGTTACATCAGTATGCTGGCCGTATCTGGCTGTATTTCTTAAGTTGTGTTACATCAGTATGCTGCGCACCTGGCTGTATTTCTTTAGTTGTGTTACATCAGTATGCTGGCGTACCTGGCTGTATATCTTTATTTGCATTACATCAGTATGCTGCGTACCTGGCTGTATGTCTTTAGATGTGTTACATCAGTAAGCTGGCAGTACCTGGCTGTATTTCCTTAGTTGCATTACATCAGTAAGCTGGCGTAGCTGGCTATATGTCTTTAGTTGTGTTACATCAGTATGCTGCGTACCTGGCTGGAATTCTTTAGCTGTGTTACATCAATATGCTGGCAGTACCTGGCTGTATTTCTTTTGTTGGTTACATCAGTATGCTGGCGTACTTGGCTGTATTTCTTTAGTTGTGTTACATCAGTATGCTGGCAGTGCCTGGCTGCATTTCTTTAGTTGCATTAAATTAGTACACTGGCAGTATCAGGCTGTATTTCTTTAGTTGTGTTACACCAGAAAGCTGGCAGTACCTGGCTGTATTTCTTTAGTTGTGTTACATCAGTAACCTTGCATACATGGCTGTATTTCTTTTGTTGTGTTAAATCAATAATCTGGCAGTACCTGACTGTATTTCTTTAGTTGTCTTAAATCAGTAACCTTGCGTACCTCACTGTATTTCTTTAGTTGCATTACACCAGTAAGTTGGTGTACATGGCTGTATTTCTTTAGTTGTGTTACATCAGTATGCTGCCAGTATCTGGCTGTATTTCTTTAGTTGGTTACATCAGTATGCTGGTAGCACCTGGCTGTATTTCTTTAGTTGCATTACATCAGTATTCTGGCGTACCTGGCTGTATTTCTTTAGCTGTGTGACAAAGGTATGCTGGCAGTACCTTGATGTATTTCTTTATTTGTGATACATCAGCATGTTGGCAGTACCTGGCTGTATTTCTTTAGTTGTGTTACATCAGTATGCTGGTGTACCTGGCTGTATTTCTTTAGTTGTGTTAAATCAGTATTCTGGCAGTACCTGGCTGTATTTCTTTAATTGCATTACATCAGTATGCTGGCAGTACCTGGCTGTATTTCTTTACTTGTGTTATATCAGCATGTAGGCAGTACCCAGCTGTATTTCTTTATTTGTGTTACATCAGTATGCTGTCGTGCTTGGCTGTATTTCTTTAGTTGTGTTATATCAGTATGACAGCGGTATCTGGCTGGCTTTCTTTAGTTGTGTTACATCAGTATGCCGGCAGTACCTGGCTGGCTTTCTTTAGTTGTGTTACATCACTATGCTGGCAGTACCTGTCTGGCTTTCTTTAGTTGTGTTACATCAGTATGCTGGCATACCTGGCTGTATTTTTATAGTTGTGTTACATCAGTATGCGGGCAGTATCTTTCTGTATTTCTTTAGTTGTGTTTCATCAGGATGCTGGCAGTACCTGGCTTTATTTCTTTAGCTGCATTACATCAGCATGCTAGTTTACCTGGCTGTATTTCTTTAGTTGCGTTTCATCAGTATGCTGCATCCCTGGCTGTATGTCTTTAGTTGTGTCACATCAGTATGCTGGCAGTACCTGGCCGTATTTTTTTAGTTGTGTTACATCAGTATGAGGGCAATATCTTTCTGTATTTCTTTAGTTGTGTTACATCAGGATGCTGGCGTAACTGGTTGTATGTCTTTAGTTGTGTTACATCAGTATGCTAGCAGTATCTGGCTGTATTTTTTAAGTTGTGTTACACCAGTATGCTGGCAGTATCTGGCTGTATTTCTTTAGTTGTGTTACATCAGTATGCTGGCGTACCGGGCTGTATTTCTTTAGTTGTGTTAAATCAGTATTCTGGCAGTACCTGGCTGTATTTCTTTAGTTGCATTACATCAGTATGCTGGCAGTACCTGGCTGTATTTCTTTAGTTGTATTACATCAGTATGCTGGTGTACCTGGCTGTATTTCTTTAGTTGTGTTACATCAGTATGCTGCCAGTATCTGGCTATATTTCTTTAGTTGGTTACATCAGTATGCTGGCAGCTCCTGGCTGTATTTCTTTAGTTGCATTACATCAGTATTCTGGCGTACCTGGCTGTATTTCTTTAGCTGTGTGACAAAGGTATGCTGGCAGTACTTGGCTGTATTTCTTTACTTGTGTTATATCAGCATGTTGGCAGTACCCAGCTGTATTTCTTTATTTGGGTTACATCAGTATGCTGGCGTGCTTGGCTGTATTTCTTTAGTTGTGTTATATCAGTATGACAGCGGTATCTGGCTGGCTTTCTTTAGTTGTGTTACATCAGTATGCTGGCAGTACCTGGCTGGCTTTCTTTAGTTGTGTTACATCAGTATGCTGGCAGTACCTGTCTGGCTTTCTTTAGTTGTGTTACATCAGTATGCTGGCATAGCTGGCTGTATTTTTATAGTTGTGTTACATCAGTATGCGGGCAGTATCTTTCTGTATTTCTTTAGTTGTGTTTCATCAGGATGCTGGCAGTACCTGGCTTTATTTCTTTAGCTGCATTACATCAGCATGCTAGTTTACCTGGCTGATTTCTTTAGTTGCGTTTCATCAGTATGCTGCATACCTGGCTGTATGTCTTTAGTTGTGTCACATCAGTATGCTGGCAGTACCTGGCTGTATTTTTTTAGTTGTGTTACATCAGTATGAGGGCAGTGTCTTTCTGTATTTCTTTAGTTGTGTTACATCAGGATGCTACCAGTATCTGGCTGTGTTTCTTAAGTTGTGTTACATCAGTATGCTGGCAGTATCTGGCTGTATTTCTTAAGTTGTGTTACATCAGTATGCTGCGCACCTGGCTGTATTTCTTTAGTTGTATTACATCAGTATGCTGGCGTACCTGGCTGTATATCTTTAGTTGCATTACATCAGTATGCTGCGTACCTGGCTGTATGTCTTTAGATGTGTTACATCAGTAAGCTGGCAGTACCTGGCTGTATTTCCTTAGTTGCATTACATCAGTAAGCTGGCGTAGCAGGCTATATGTCTTTAGTTGTGTTACATCAGTATGCTGCGTACCTGGCTGGAATTCTTTAGCTGTGTTACATCAATATGCTGGCAGTACCTGGCTGTATTTCTTTTGTTGGTTACATCAGTATGCTGGCGTACTTGGCTGTATTTATTTAGTTGTGTTACATCAGTATGCTGGCAGTACCTGGCTGCATTTCTTTAGTTGCATTAAATCAGTACACTGGCAGTACCAGGCTGTATTTCTTTAGTTGTGTTACACCAGAAAGCTGGCAGTACCTGGCTGTATTTCTTTAGTTGTGTTACATCAGTAACCTTGCATACATGGCTGTATTTCTTTAGTTGTGTTAAATCAATAATCTGGCAGTACCTGACTGTATTTCTTTAGTTGTCTTAAATCAGTAACCTTGCGTACCTCACTGTATTTCTTTAGTTGCATTACATCAGTAAGTTGGTGTACCTGGCTGTATTTCTTTAGTTGTGTTACATCAGTATGCTGCCAGTATCTGGCTGTATTTCTTTAGTTGGTTACATCAGTATGCTGGTAGCACCTGGCTGTATTTCTTTAGTTGCATTACATCAGTATTCTGGCGTACCTGGCTGTATTTCTTTAGCTGTGTGACAAAGGTATGCTGGCAGTACCTTGATGTATTTCTTTATTTGTGATACATCAGCATGTTGGCAGTACCTGGCTGTATTTCTTTAGTTGTGTTACATCAGTATGCTGGCGTACCTGGCTGTATTTCTTTAGTTGTGTTAAATCAGTATTCTGGCAGTACCTGGCTGTATTTCTTTAATTGCATTACATCAGTATGCTGGCAGTACCTGGCTGTATTTCTTTACTTGTGTTATATCAGCATGTTGGCAGTACCCAGCTGTATTTCTTTATTTGTGTTACATCAGTATGCTGTCGTGCTTGGCTGTATTTCTTTAGTTGTGTTATATCAGTATGACAGCGGTATCTGGCTGGCTTTCTTTAGTTGTGTTACATCAGTATGCCGGCAGTACCTGGCTGGCTTTCTTTAGTTGTGTTACATCACTATGCTGGCAGTACCTGTCTGGCTTTCTTTAGTTGTGTTACATCAGTATGCTGGCATACCTGGCTGTATTTTTATAGTTGTGTTACATCAGTATGCGGGCAGTATCTTTCTGTATTTCTTTAGTTGTGTTTCATCAGGATGCTGGCAGTACCTGGCTTTATTTCTTTAGCTGCATTACATCAGCATGCTAGTTTACCTGGCTGTATTTCTTTAGTTGCGTTTCATCAGTATGCTGCATCCCTGGCTGTATGTCTTTAGTTGTGTCACATCAGTATGCTGGCAGTACCTGGCCGTATTTTTTTAGTTGTGTTACATCAGTATGAGGGCAGTATCTTTCTGTATTTCTTTAGTTGTGTTACATCAGGATGCTGGCGTAACTGGTTGTATGTCTTTAGTTGTGTTACATCAGTATGCTAGCAGTATCTGGCTGTATTTTTTAAGTTGTGTTACACCAGTATGCTGGCAGTATCTGGCTGTATTTCTTAAGTTGTGTTACATCAGTATGCTGCGCACCTGGCTGTATTTCTTTAGTTGTGTTACATAGTATGCTGGCGTACCTGGCTGTATATCTTTAGTTGCATTACATCAGTATGCTGCGTACCTGGCTGTATGCCTTTAGATGTGTTACATCAGTAAGCTGGCAGTACCTGGCTGTATTTCCTTAGTTGCATTACATCAGTAAGCTGGCGTAGCTGGCTATATGTCTTTAGTTGTGTTACATCAGTATGCTGCGTACCTGGCTGGAATTCTTTAGCTGTGTTACATCAATATGCTGGCAGTACCTGGCTGTATTTCTTTTGTTGGTTACATCAGTATGCTGGCGTACTTGGCTGTATTTCTTTAGATGTGTTACATCAGTATGCTGGCAGTACCTGGCTGCATTTCTTTAGTTGCATTAAATCAGTACACTGGCAGTACCTGGCTGTATTTCTTTAGTTGTGTTACACCAGAAAGCTGGCAGTACCTGGCTGTATTTCTTTAGTTGTGTTACATCAGTAACCTTGCATACATGGCTGTATTTCTTTAGTTGTGCTACATCAATAAGCTGGCAGTACCTGACTGTATTTCTTTAGTTGTCTTAAATCAGTAACCTTGCGTACCTCACTGTATTTCTTTAGTTGCATTACATCAGTAAGTTGGCGTACCTGGCTGTATTTCTTTAGTTGTGTTACATCAGTATGCTGCCAGTATCTGGCTGTATTTCTTTAGCTGGTTACATCAGTATGCTGGCAGTACCTGACTGTATTTCTTTAGTTGCATTACATCAGTATTCTGGCGTACCTGGTTGTATTTCTTTAGCTGTGTGACAAAGGTATGCTGGCAGTACCTTGCTGTATTTCTTTATTTGTGATACATCAGCATGTTGGCAGTACCTGGCTGTATTTCTTTAGTTGTGTTACATCAGTATGCTGGCGTACCTGGCTGTATTTCTTTAGTTGTGTTACATCAGTATTCTGGCAGTACCTGGCTGTATTTCTTTAGTTGCATTACATCAGTATGCTGGCAGTACCTGGCTGTATTTCTTTAGTTGTATTACATCAGTATGCTGGTGTACCTGGCTGTATTTCTTTAGTTGTGTTACAGAGGTATGCTGGCAGTACTTGGCTGTATTTCTCTACTTGTGTTATGTCAGCATGTTGGCAGTACCCAGCTGTATTTCTTTATTTGTGTTACATCAGTATGCTGGCGTGCTTGGCTGTATTTCTTTACTTGTGTTATATCAGTATGACAGCGGTATCTGGCTGGCTTTCTTTTGTTGTGTTACATCAGTATGCTGGCAGTACCTGGCTGGCTTTCTTTAGTTGTGTTACATCAGTATGCTGGCAGTACCTGTCTGGCTTTCTTTAGTTGTGTTACATCAGTATGCTGGCATACCTGGTTGTATTTTTATAGTTGTGTTACATCAGTATGCAGGCAGTATCTTTCTGTATTTCTTTAGTTGTGTTTCATCAGGATGCTGGCAGTACCTTGCTTTATTTCTTTAGTTGCATTACATCAGCATGCTAGTTTACCTGGCTGTATTTCTTTAGTTGCGTTTCATCAGTATGCTGCATACCTGGCTGTATGTCTTTAGTTGTGTCACATCAGTATGCTGGCAGTACCTGGCTGTATTTCTTAAGTTGTGTTACATCAGTATGCTGGCAGTATCTGGCTGTATTTCTTTAGTTGTTTTACATCAGTATGCTGGCGTACCTGGCTGTATTTATTTAGGTGTGTTGCATCAGTATGCTGGTGTACTGACTGTATTTCTTTACTTGTGTTACATCAGCATGTTGGCAGTACCTGGCTGTATTTAATTAGGTGTGTTACATCAGTATGATGGCATACCTGGCTTTATTTCTTTAGTTGCACTCTATCAGTAAGCTGGCAGTACCTGGTTGTATTTATTTACCTGTGTTACAACACTATGCTGGCAGTACCTGTTTGTATTTCTTTAGTTGCATTACATTGATATGCTAGCTTACCTGGCTGTATTTCTTTAGTTGTGTTACAGAGGTATGCTGGCAGTACCTGGCTGTATTTCTTTACTTGTGTTACATCAGCATGTTGGCAGTACCCGGCTTTATTTCTTTATTTGTGTTACATCAGTTTGCTGGTGTACCTGGCTGTATTTCTTTAGCTGTGTTACATCAGTATGCGGGCAGTATCTTTCTGTATTTCTTTAGTTGTGTTACATCAGGATGCTGGCGTACCTGGCTGTATGTCTTTAGTTGTGTTACATCAGTATGCTGGCAGTACCTGCTGTATTTCTTTAGCTGTGTGACAGAGGTATGCTGGCAGTACTTTGCTGTATTTCTTTACTTGTGTTACATCAGCATTTTGGCAGTGCCTGGATATATTTCTTTAGTTGCGTTACATTAGTAAGTTGGCTTACCCGGCTGTATTTCTTTAGTTGTATTGCATCAGTAAGCTGGCAGTATCTGGCTGTATTTCTTAAGTTGTGTTACATCAGTAACCTTGCATACCTGGCTGTATTTCTTTAGTTGCATTACATCAGTATGCTGGCATACCTGGCTGTATTTTTTTTAGTTGTGTTACATCAGTATGCGGGCAGTATCTTTCTGTATTTCTTTAGTTGTGTTACATCAGGATGCTGGCGTACCTGGCTGTATGTCTTTAGTTGTGTTACATCAGTATGCTGGCAGTACCTGGCTGTATTTCTTTAGCTGTGTGACAGAGGTATGCTGGCAGTACTTTGCTGTATTTCTTTACTTGTGTTACATCAGCATTTTGGCAGTGCCTGGATATATTTCTTTAGTTGCGTTACATTAGTAAGTTGGCTTACCCGGCTGTATTTCTTTAGTTGTATTGCATCAGTAAGCTGGCAGTATCTGGCTGTATTTCTTAAGTTGTGTTACATCAGTAACCTTGCATACCTGGCTGTATTTCTTTAGTTGCATTACATCAGTATGCTGGCATACCTGGCTGTATTTTTTTTAGTTGTGTTACATCAGTATGCGGGCAGTATCTTTCTGTATTTCTTTAGTTGTGTTACATCAGGATGCTGGCGTACCTGGCTGTATGTCTTTAGTTGTGTTACATCAGTATGCTAGCAGTACCTGGCTGTATTTCTTTAGCTGTGGTACATCAGCCTGTTGGCAGTACCTGGCTGTATTTCTTTAGTTGTGTTACATCAGTATGCTGGCGTACTTGGCTGAATTTCTTTATTTGTGTTACATCAGTATGCTGGAAATATCTGGCTGTAGTTCTTAAGTTGTGTTACATCAGTATGCTGGCAGTATCTGGCTGTATTTCTTAAGTTATGTTACATAAGTATGCTGGCAGTATCTGGCTGTATTTCTTATGTTGTGTTACATCAGTATGCTGCGTATCTGGCTGTATTTCTTTAGTTGTGTTACAACAGTTTGCTGGCGTACCTGGCTATATATCTTTAGTTGCATTACATCAGTATGCTGCGTACCTGGCTGTATGTCTTTAGATGTGTTACATCAGTAAACTGGCAGTACCTGGCTGTATTTCCTTAGTTGCATTATATCAGTAAGCTGGCGTACCTGGCTGTATGTCTTTAGTTGTGTTACATCAGTATGCTCCGTACCTGGCGGTAATTCTTTAGCTGTGTTACATCAGTATGCTGGCAGTACCTGGCTGTATTTCTTTTGTTGGTTACATCAGTATGCTGGCGTACTTGGCTGTATTTCTTTAGTTGTGTTACGTCAGAAAGCTAGCAGTACCTGGCAGTATTTCTTTAGATGTGTTACATCAGTAACCTTACGTACCTGGCTGTTTTTCTTTAGTTGTGTTACATCAGTAAGCTGGCAGTACCTGACAGTATTTCTTTCATTGTCTTAAATCAGTAACCTTGCGTACCTCGCTGTATTTCATTAGTTGCTTTACATCAGTATGCTGGCAGTACCTGGCTGTATTTCTTTATTTGCATTACATCAGTATTCTGGCATACCTGGCTGTATTTCTTTAGCTGTGTGACAAAGGTATGCTGGCAGTACCTTGATGTAT
Organism: Protopterus annectens; assembly: GCF_019279795.1. Classification (NCBI taxonomy): domain Eukaryota; kingdom Metazoa; phylum Chordata; order Ceratodontiformes; family Protopteridae; genus Protopterus; species Protopterus annectens. The sequence goes on from NC_056730.1 coordinate 106,463,992, forward strand.
TTCTTTATTTGTGATACATCAGTATGTTGGCAGTACCTGGCTGTATTTCTTTAGTTGTGATACATCAGTATGCTGGCGTAACTGGCTGTATTTCTTTAGTTGTGTTACATCAGTATGCTGGCAGTACCTGGCTGTATTTCTTTAGTTGCATTACATCAGTATGCTGGCAGTACCTGGCTGTATTTCTTTAGTTGTGTTACAGAGGTATGCTGGCAGTACCTGGCTGTATTTCTTTACTTGTGTTATATCAGCATGTTGGCAGTACCCAGCTGTATTTCTTTATTTGTGTTACATCAGTATGCTGACGTGCTTGGCTGCATTTCTTTAGTTGTGTTATATCAGTATGACAGCGGTATCTGGCTGGCTTTCTTTAGTTGTGTTACATCAGTATGCTGGCAGTACCTGGCTGTATTTCTTTAGCTGTGACAGAGGTATGCTGCCGTTCTTGGCTTTATTTCTTTAGTTGTGTTACATCAGTATGCTGGCAGTACCTGGGTGGCTTTCTTTAGTTGTGTTACATCAGTATGCTGGCAGCACCTGGCTGGCTTTCTTTAGTTGTGTTACATCAGTATGCTGTCGTACCTGGCTGTATTTTTTTAGTTGTATTACATCAGTATGCGGGCAGTATCTTTCTGTATTTCTTTAGCTGTGTTTCATCAGTATGCTGGCAGTACCTGGCTTTATTTCTTTAGTTGCATTACATCAGCATGCTGGCTTACCTGACTGTATTTCTTTAGTTGCATTACATTAGTATGCTGCATACCTGGTTGTATGTCTTTAGTTGTGTTACATCAGTATGCTGACAGTACCTGGCTGTATTTCTTAAGTTGTGTTACATCAGTATGCTGGCAGTATCTGGCTGTAGTTCTTTAGTTGTTTTACATCAGTATGCTGGCGTACCTGGCTGTATTTATTTAGGTGTGTTGCATCAGTAGTATGCTGGCGTACTGACTGTATTTCTTTACTTGTGTTACACCAGCATTTGGCAGTACCTGGTTGTATTTAATTAGGTGTGTTACATCAGTATGCTGGCATACCTGGCTTTATTTCTATAGTTGCACTCTATCAGTAAGCTGGCTGTACCTGGTTGTATTTATTTACTTGTGTTACAAAAGTATGCTTGCAGTACCTGTTTGTATTTCTTTAGTTGCATTACATTAATATGCTAGCTCACCTGGCTGTATTTTTTTAGTTGTGTTACAGAGGTATGCTGACAGTACCTGGCTGTATTTCTTTACTTGTGTTACCTCAGCATGTTGGCAGTACCCGGCTGTATTTCTTTATTTGTGTTACATCTGTTTGCTGGCATACTTGGCTGTATTTCTTTAGTTGTGTTACATCAGTATGCTGGCAGTACCTGGCTGTATTTCTATAGCTGTGTGACAGAGGTATGCTGGCAGTACCTTGCTGTATTTTTTTACTTGTGTTACATCAGCATTTTGGCAGTGCCTGGCTGTATTTCTTTAGTTGCGTTGCATCAGTAAGCTGGCAGTTCCTGGCTGTATTTCTTTAGTTGTGTTACATAAGTAACCTTGCATACCTGGCTGTATTTCTTTAGTTGCATTACATCAGTATGCTGGCATACCTGGCTGTATTTTTTTAGTTGTGTTACATCAGTATGTGGGCAGTATCTTTCTGTATTTCTTTAGTTGTGTTACATCAGGATGCTGGCGTACCTGGCTATATTTTTTTAGCTGTGGTCCATCAGCCTGTTGTCAATACCTGGCTGTATTTCTTTAGTTGTGTTACATCAGTATGCTGGCGTACTTGGCTGTATTTCTTTATTTATGTTACATCAGTATGCTGGCAGTATCTGGCTGTATTTCTTAAGTTGTGTTACATCAGCATGCTGGCAGTATCTGGCTGTATTTCTTAAATTGTGGTACATCAGTATGCTGGTAGTATCTGGCTGTATTTCTTAAGTTGTGTTACATCAGTATGCTGCGTACCTGGCTGTATATCTTTAGTTGCATTACATCAGTATGCTGCGTACCTGGCTGTATGTCTTTAGATGTCTTACATTAGTAAGCAGGCAGTACCTGGCTGTATTTCCTTAGTTGCATTACATCAGTAAGCTGGCGTACCTGGCTGTATGTCTTTAGTTGTGTTACATCAGTATGCTGCGTACCTGGCTGTAATTCTTTAGCTGTGTTACATCAGCATGCTGGCAGTACCTGGGTGTATTTTTTTTGTTGGTTACATCAGTATGCTGGCGTACTTGGCTGTATTTCTTTAGTTGTGTTACATCAGTATGCTGGCAGTACCTGGCTGTATTTCTTTAGTTGCATTAAATCAGTACACTGGCAGTACCTGGCTGTATTTATTTAGTTTGTTACATCAGAAAGCTGGCAGTACCTGGCTGTATTTCTTTAGTTGTGTTACGTCAGTAACCTTGCATACCTGGCTGTATTTCTTTAGTTGCATTACATCAGTAAGCTGGCGTACCTGGCTGTATTTCTTTAGTTGTGTTACATCAGTATGCTGACAGTACCTGGCTGTATTTCTTTAGTTGCATTACATCAGTATTCTGGTGTACCTGGCTGTATTTATTTAGCTGTATGACAAAGGTATGCTGGCAGTACCTTGCTGTATTTCTTTATTTGTGATACATCAGCATGTTGGCAGTACCTGTCTGTATTTCTTTAGTAGCATTACATCAGTATGCTGGCGTACCTGGCTGTATTTCTTTAGTTGTGTTACATCAGTATGCTGGCAGTACCTGGCTGTATTTCTTTAGTTACATTACATCAGTAAGCTGGCAGTTCCTGGCTGTATTTCTTTAGTTGTTTTACATAAGTAACCTTGCATACCTGGCTGTATTTCTTTAGTAGCATTACATCAGTATACTGGCGTACCTGGCTGTATTTCTTTAGTTGTGTTACATCAGTATTCTGGCGTAACTGGTTGTATTTCTTTAGTTGTGTTACATCAGTATGCTGGCAGTACCTGGCTGTATTTCTTTAGTTGCATTACATCAGTATGCTGGCAGTACCTGGCTGTATTTCTTTAGTTGCATTACATCAGTATGCTGGCAGTACCTGGCTGTATTTCTTTAGTTGCATTACATCAGTATGCTGGCAGTACCTGGCTGTATTTCTTTAGTTGCATTACATCAGTATGCTGGCAGTACCTGGCTGTATTTCTTTAGTTGCATTACATCAGTATGTGGGCAGTATCTTTCTGTATTTCTTTAGTTGTTTTACATCAGGATGCTGGCGTACCTGGCTGTATTTCTTTAGTTGCATTACATCAGTATGCTGACGTACCTGGCTGTATTTCTTTAGTTGTGTTACAGAGGTATGCTGGCAGTACCTGGCTGGATTTCTTTACTTGTGTTATATCAGCATGTTGGCAGTACCCAGCTGTATTTCTTTATTTGTGTTACATCAGTATGCTGGCGTGCTTGGCTGCATTTCTTTAGTTGTGTTATATCAGTATGACAGCAGTATCTGGCTGGCTTTCTTTAGTTGTGTTACATCAGTATGCTGGCAGTACCTGGCTGTATTTCTTTAGCTGTGACAGAGGTATGCTGCCGTTCTTGGCTGTATTTCTTTAGTTGTGTTACATCAGAATGCTGGCAGTACCTGGCTGGCTTTCTTTAGTTGTGTTACATCAGTATGCTGGCAGCACCTGGCTGGCTTTCTTTAGTTGTGTTACATCAGTATGCTGTCATACCTGGCTGTATGTTTTTAGTTGTGTTACATCAGTATGCGGGCAGTATCTTTCTGTATTTCTTTAGCTGTGTTTCATCAGGATGCTGGCAGTACCTGGCTTTATTTCTTTAGTTGCATTACATCAGCATGCTGGCTTACCTGACTGTATTTTTTAGTTGTGTTACATCAGTATGCTGCGTACCTGGCTGAATGTCTTTAGTTGTGTTACATCAGTATGCTGACATTACCTGGCTGTATTTCTTTAGTTGCATTACATCAGTATGCTGGCAGTATCTGGCTGTATTTCTTTAGTTGCATTACATCAGTATGCTGGCGTACTGACTTTATTTCTTTACTTGTGTTACACCAGCATTTGGCAGTACCTGGCTGTATTTAATTAGGTGCGTTACATCAGTATGCTGGCATACCTGGCTTTATTTCAGTATGCTTGCAGTACCTGTTTGTATTTCTTTAGTTGCATTACATTAATATGCTAGCTTACCTGGCTGTATTTCTTTAGTTGTGTTACAGAGGTATGCTGGCAGTACCTGGCTGTATTTCTTTACTTGTGTTACCTCAGCATGTTGGCAGTACCCGGCTGTATTTCTTTATTTGTGTTACATCCGTTTGCTGACATACTTGGCTGTATTTCTTTAGTTGTGTTACATCAGTATGCTGGCAGTACCTGGCTGTATTTCTATAGCTGTGTGACAGAGGTATGCTGGCAGTACCTTGCTGTATTTCTTTACTTGTGTTACATCAGCATTTTGGCAGTGCCTGGCTGTATTTCTTTAGTTGTGTTGCATCAGTAAGCTGGCAGTTCCTGGCTGTATTTCTTTAGTTGTGTTACATCAGTAACCTTGCATACCTGGCTGTATTTCTTTAGTTGCATTACATCAGTATGCTGGCATACCTGGCTGTATTTTTTAGTTGTGTTACATCAGTATGTGGGCAGTATCTTTCTGTATTTCTTTAGTTGTGTTACATCAGGATGCTGGCGTACCTGGCTGTATGTCTTTAGTTGTGTTACATCAGTATGCTGGCAGTACCTGGCTGTATTTCTTTACTGTGGTCCATCAGCCTGTTCGCAGTACCTGGCTGTATTTCTTTAGTTGTGTTACATCAGTATGCTGGCGTACTTGGCTGTATTTCTTTATTTGTGTTACATCAGTATGCTGGCAGTATCTGGCTGTATTTCTTAAGTTGTGTTACATCAGTATGCTGGCAGTATCTGGCTGTATTTCTTAAATTGTGATACATCAGTATGCTGGCAGTACCTGGCTGGCTTTCTTTAGTTGTGTTACATTAGTATGCTGGCAGTACCTGGCTGGCTTTCTTTAGTTGTGTTACATCAGTATGCTGGCAGTACCTGGCTGGCTTTCTTTAGTTGTGTTACATCAGTATGCTGGCGTGTCTGGCTGTATTTATTTAGTTGTGTTACATCAGTATGCGGGCAGTATCTTTCTGTATTTCTTTAGTTGTGTTTCATCAGAATGCTGGCAGTAGCTGGCTTTATTTATTTAGTTGCATTGCATCAGCATGCTGGCTTACCTGGCTGTATTTCTTTAGTTGCGTTACATCAGTATGCTGCATACCTGGCTGTATGTCTTTAATTGTGTTACATCAGTATGCTGGCAGTACCTGGCTGTATTTTTTAAGTTTTGCTACATCAGTATGGTGGTAGTACTTGGCTGTATTTATTTATTTGCATTACATCAGTATGCTGGCGTACTTGGCTGTACTTCTTTAGTTGTGTTACGTTAGTATTCTGGCGTACCTGTCTGTATGTCTTTAGTTGTGTTGCATCAGTAAGCTGGCAGTACTTTGCTGTATTTCGTTAGTTGTGTTTCATCAGTAACCTTGCGTACCTGGCTTTATTTCTTTAGTTGCATTACATCAATATGCTGTGTTCCTGGCTGTATGCCTTTAGTTGTGTTACATCAGTATGCTGGCAGTACCTGACTGTATTTCTTATGTTGTGTTACATCAGTATGCTGGTAGTACTTGGCTGTATTTCTTTAGTTGCATTACAACAGTAAGCTGACAGTACCTGGTTGTATTTCTATAGTTGTGTTACATCAGTATGCTGGTAGAAGTAGGCGGTATTTCTTTAGTTGTGTTTCATCAGTATGCTGGCATACCTGGCTGTATTTCTTTAGTTGTGTGACATCAGTATGTGGGCAGTATCTTTCTGTATTTCTTTAGTTGTGTTACATCAGGATGTTGGCAGTACCTGGCTTTATTTCTTTAGTTACGTTACATCAGCATGCTGGCTTACCTGGCTGTATTTCTTTAGTTGTATTACATCAGTATGCTGTGTACCTGGCTGTATGTCTTTAGTTGTGTTACATCAGTATGCTGATAGTACATCAGGAAGTGGAACAGATTAGCAGGGAGGAAGTAAGGACAGCTATGAAGAGGATGAAGAATGGAACGGCTGTTGGCCCAGATGACATACCAATGGAAGCATGGAGGTGCTTAGGAGAAATGGCAGTGGAATTTTTAACCAGATTGTTTAATGAAATTTTGAAAAGTCAGAGGATGCCTGAGGAGTGGAGAAAAAGTGTTTTGGTACCTATCTTTAAGAATAAGGGTGACGTGCAGAGCTGCAGTAACTACAGAGGGATAAAATTGATCAGTCACAGCTTGAAGTTATGGGAAAGAGTAGTAGAAGCTATGTTAAAGGATGTGATGATTAGTGATCAGCAGTATGGTTTCATGCCAGGAAAGAGCACTAAAGATGCAATGTTTGCTCTGAGAGTGTTATTGGAGAAATACAGAGAAGGTCAGAAGGAGTTGCATTGTGTCTTTGTAGACTTGGAGAAAGCATATGACAGGGTGCCTAGAGAAGAGTTGTGGTATTGTATGAGGAAGCCGGGAGTGGCAGAAAAGTATGTAAGAGTGGTACAGCATATGTACAAGGGTAGTGTGACAGTGGTGAGGACTGCAGTGGGAGTGACAGATCCGTTTAAGGTGGAGGTGGTTTTACATCAAAGATCAGCTCTGAGTCCTGTCTTATTTGCAGTGGTGATGGACAGGTTGACAGATGAGATCAGACAGGAGGCCCCGTGGACTATGATGTTTGCAGATGACATTGTGATCTGTAGTGAAAATAGGAATCAGGTTGAGGAGACTCTGGAGAGGTGGAGATATGCTCTAGAGGGCAGAGGAATAAAGGTCAGCAGGGCTTAGACAGAATATATGTGTGTAAATGAGAGGGAGGGTAGAGGAATGGTGAGGATGCAGGGAGTAGTTCCTATGAATCCTTTAATTGTTAAACATCTGATAGACAAAGTCCACCAAACCCTGGAACAACTTTTAAATGATATGGTTATTAGGAAGGAACTATATAGTTTCCTTAAAGTGGAAGGTGTGGTCACACCACTTTTGAAAGGGTTACCAAAGATACATAAGTCTTTGACAGACCCCCCTTTATGACCCATAGTGTCAGGCAGAAAATGGGTGACAGAAAATGCTTCCATTTGGCTAGAAATCACAGTTAGACCATATGTTGAAAAAATGGATAACATACTTTTAGATACGGGTGGATTTTTGAAAGTACTTGGTGAGATAGATAGGGCTACCCCCAAGGTGTGTTACCTCATGGTCACACTAGATGTGCAGAGTCTTTTTACTGTCATTAACAATGATTATGGCATTTTGGCTATTAGCACACTTTTGAAGGATAATGGAGCCACTGATCACAATATCACCCAGATTATTACAATGTTAAATTTGGTTTTGGAGAATAATGTGTTTCTGGGCTTGAAACATATGTATAGGCAGGCACAGGGTGTAGCCATGGGCACACCCTGTGCTAATTCTTATGCTAATTTAGTACTTTCTTTTTGGGAGAGCCTATATATTCTCAACAACAATGTATGGAAACCATTTATAGGACTTTATAAGCGTTTCGTTGATGATGTTTTTATTTTGTGGAAGGGGGACAGTACTACATTAGAACTTTTCATTACATTTCTACATTCCACCACTGAATTTTTTAGGTTCACGAAGGAAACATCTTATACCAAAATAGATTTTTTGGATGTTTCAATAACACAAACTACTCTAGGTTTCTCAACAACACTGCATAAGAAGGTATGTTGGAAAAATACATTTTTGACTTTGGACAGCATGCATCCGTGTTACACTTTTTCAAATATAGTGCATGGACAACTGGCTAGGATATCTAGGTTATGCATGGATGATACTTGTTTTGATGGGGAACTAGACAATATGGAAGGTTTATTTATTGACCGGGGTTATAATGAAGCCTTTGTTAAAGGTATTTTAGAGAAAAATAAAGGAAAAAGGGGGCATAAATATAAGCCTTGGCTGCATGGATCAGATAGTAGATTTAACTCATCTCTTAAGACAACAGTTCATGATGTTAGATCTAAGGTTATGCTCACATATAGTAGCAGTACTAAAGACATTAGTGGGATAATAAAGAAAACTGGAATATTCTTACCAGTGATGAAAAGATTAACACCATTGTTGGTCCCTCCCCTATGTTTGGTTTTAGGAAAAACAAGTGTTTAAAAGATATTTTATGTGGGGAACAGGTTACTGATCATGTTACCCCTATTTTACAAATAGGTAGTAAGCCATGTGGCTCTTGTAAGGCCTGTCCTTTCATCCTTCAGGATACTACCTTTGTTCATCCCATTACTAATAAAGTATTCACATTAAAAGCTAGGGCTACTTGTAGAACCAAAGATATAGTATATTTGGCCAATTGTAAGTCTTGCCCATGTTTTTATGTGGGTAAGACTAACAATATGTTTAAAATAAGGATTCTACAACATTTATCCAGTATTAGGAACAATGACATGCACAATGCTCTCTTTAGACATGTTAAGGATAATCCTACTCATTGCTTTGGCTTCAGAGCCATAGTAAATGTGAGATTGAACAAGAGGGGAGGGGACATTAAACAATATACTGAGTTAGTTGAATCTAGGAAGATCATAGAGTTCACTGCACACAGGAACCCAGGTTTAAATGATGTAGTACCTATTAAGCCCACCTTAAGAAATAGGCGGGTCTTTTATTAACTTTTGATTGGTTATATTTTGTTTAAATAGTGCTTTGTAACATTTGTTCATTGTCTGATGAAGGGTTAACACCCGAAAGCGCTAACTTGTTTGATATTTGTGTGGTTTTTACTATACTATTTTATTAAAATCCTTTGGATACTTAACAGGACTCTTCCAGTGACTTTTTCTTGACTTATGTGGGCAGTATCTTTCTGTATTTCTTTAGTAGTGTTACAACAGGATGCTGGCATACCTGGCTGTATGTCTTTAGTTGTGTTACATCAGTATGCTGGCAGTACCTGGCTGTATTTCTTTAGCTGTGGTACATCAGTATGCTGGTGTACTTGGCTGTATTTCTTTATTTGTGTTACATCAGTATGCCGGCGGTATCTGTCTGTATTTCTTAAGTTGTGTTACATCAGTATGCTGGCAGTATCTGGCTGTATTTCTTAAGTTGTGTTACATCAGTATGCTGGCAGTATCTGGCTGTATTTCTTACGTTGTGTTACATCAGTATGCTGCGTACCTGGCTGTATTTCTTTAGTTGTGTTACATCAGTATGCGGGCAGTATCTTTCTGTATTTCTTTAGTTGTGTTACATCAGTATGCTGGCAGTACCTGGCTGCATTTCTTTAGTTGCATTACATCGGTATTCTGGCGTACCTGGCTGTATTTCTTTAGCTGTGTGACAAAGGTATGCTGGCAGAACCTTGCTGTATTTCCTTATCTGTGATACATCAGCATGTTGGCAGTACCTGGCTGTATTTCTTTAGTTGTGTTACATCAGTATGCTGGCGTAGATGGCTGTATTTCTTAAGTTGTTTTACATCAGTATGCTGGCAGTATCTGGCTGTATTTCTTAAGTTGTATTACATCAGTATGCTGGCAGTATCTGGCTGTATTTCTTAAGCTGAGTTACATCAGTATGCGGGCAGTATCTTTCTCTATTTCTTTCGTTGTGTTACATCAGTATGCTGGCAGTACCTGGCTGCATTTCTTTAGTTGCATTACATCAGTATTCTGGCGTACCTGGCTGCATTTCTTTAGCTGTGTGACAAAGGTATGCTGGCAGAACCTTGCTGTATTTCTTTATCTGTGATACATCAGCATGTTGGCAGTACATGGCTGTATTTCTTTAGCTGTGTTACATCAGTATACTGGCGTAGATGGCTGTATTTCTTTAGTTGTGTTACATCAGTATGCTGGCAGTACCTGGCTGTATTTCCTTAGTTGCATTACATCAGTATGCTGGCAGTACCTGGCTGTATTTCTTTAGTTGCATTACATCAGTATGCTGGTGTACCTGGCTGTATTTCTTTAGTTGTGTTACAGAGGTATGCTGGCAGTACCTGGCTGTATTTCTTTACTTGTGTTATATCAGCATTTTGGCTGTACCCAGCTGTATTTCTTTATTTGTGTTACATCAGTATGCTGGTGTACTTGGCTGTATTTCTTTAGTTGTGTTATATCAGTATGCTGGCAGTACCTGTCTGGTTTTCTTTAGATGTTTTACATCAGTATGCTGGCAGTACCTGGCTGGCTTTCTTTAGTTGTGTTACATCAGTATGCTGGCAGTACCTGGCTGTATTTCTTTAGCTGTGTGACAGAGGTATGCTGGCGTACTTGGCTCTATTTCTTTAGTTGTGTTACATCAGTATGCTGGCAGTACCTGTCTGGTTTTCTTTAGATGTTTTACATCAGTATGCTGGCAGTACCTGGCTGGCTTTCTTTAGTTGTGTTACATCAGTATGCTGGCAGTACCTGGCTGGCTTTCTTTAGTTTTTTTTTTACATCAGTATGCTGGCGTACCTGGCTGTATTTTTTTAGTTGTGTTACATCAGTATGCGGGCAGTATCTTTCTGTATTTCTTTAGTTGTGTTACATCAGGATGCTGGCAGTACCTGGCTGTATTTCTTTAGTTGCATTACATCAGTATGCTGTGTACCTGGCTGTATTTCTTTAGTTGTGTTACATCAGTAACCTTGCGTACCTGGCTGTATTTCTTTAGTTGCATTACATCAGTATGCTGTGTACCTGGCTGTATGTCTTTAGTTGTGTTACATCAGTATGCTGGTAGTACTTGGCTGTATTTCTTTAGTTGCATTACATCAGTATGCTGGTGTACTTGGCTGTATTTCTTTAGTTGTGTTACATCAGTATTCTGGCGTACCTGGCTGTATTTCTTTAGTTGAGTTATATTAGTAAGCTGGCGTACCCATCTGTATTTCTTTAGTTGTGTTGCATCAGTAAGCTGGCATAACCTGGCTGTATTTCTTTAGATGTGTTACATCAGTAACCTTGCGTTCCTGGCTGTATTTCTTTAGTTGCATTACATCAGTATGCTGTGTACCTGGCTGTATGTCTTTAGTTGTGTTACATCAGTATGCTGGCAGTACCTGGCTGTATTTCTTATGTTGTGTTACATCAGTATGCTGGTAGTACTTGGCTGTATTTCTTTAGTTGCATTACATCAGTAAGCTGACAGTACCTGGCTGTATTTCTTTTGTTGTGTTACATCAGTATGCTGGTAGAAGTTGGCTGTATTTCTTTAGTTGTGTTACATCAGTATGCTGTGTACCTGGCTGTATGTCTTTAGTTGTGTTACATCAGTATGCTGGCAGTACCTGGCTGTATTTCTTTAGTTGTGTTACATCAGTATGCTAGTAGAAGTTGGCTGTATTTCTTTAGTTGGATTACATCAGTATGCTGGTGTACCTGGATGTATTTCTTTAGTTGTGTTACATCAGTATGCGGGCACTATCTTTCTGTATTTCTTTAGTTGTGTTATATCAGGATGATGGCGTACCTGGCTGTATGTCTTTAGTTGTGTTACATCAGTATGCTGGCAGTCCCTGGCTGTATTTCTTTAGCTGTAGTACATCAGCCTGCTGACAGTACCTGGCTGTATTTCTTTAGTTGTGTTACATCAGTATGCCTTGGCTGTATTTCTTTATTTGTGTTACATCAGTATGCTGGCAGTATCTGGCTGTATTTCCTAAGTTGTGTTACATCATTATGCTGGCAGTATCTGGCTGTATTTCTTAAGTTGTGTTACATCAACAGTACCTGGCTGTATTTCTTTGTTGTGTTACATCAGTATGCTGGTAGTTGGCTGTATTTCTTTAGTTGTGTTACATCAGTATGCTGTGTACCTGGCTGTATGTCTTTAGTTGTGTTACATCAGTATGCTGGCAGTACCTGGCTGTATTTCTTTAGTTGTGTTACATCAGTATGCTAGTAGAAGTTGGCTGTATTTCTTTAGTTGGATTACATCAGTATGCTGGTGTACCTGGATGTATTTCTTTAGTTGTTATCTTTCTGTATTTCTTTAGTTGTGTTATATCAGGATGATGGACAGTACCTGGCTGTATTTCTTTAGTTGTGTTACATCAGTATGCTGCCATACTTGGCTGTATTTCTTTATTTGTGTTACATCAGTATGCTGGCAGTATCTGGCTGTATTTCCTAAGTTGTGTTACATCATTATGCTGGCAGTATCTGGCTGTATTTCTTAAGTTGTGTTACATCAGTAACCTTGCGTTCCTGGCTGTATTTCTTTAGTTGCATTACATCAGTATGCTGTGTACCTGGCTGTATGTCTTTAGTTGTGTTACATCAGTATGCTGGCAGTACCTGGCTGTATTTCTTATGTTGTGTTACATCAGTATGCTGGTAGTACTTGGCTGTATTTCTTTAGTTGCATTACATCAGTAAGCTGACAGTACCTGGCTGTATTTCTTTTGTTGTGTTACATCAGTATGCTGGTAGAAGTTGGCTGTATTTCTTTAGTTGTGTTACATCAGTATGCTGTGTACCTGGCTGTATGTCTTTAGTTGTGTTACATCAGTATGCTGGCAGTACCTGGCTGTATTTCTTTAGTTGTGTTACATCAGTATGCTAGTAGAAGTTGGCTGTATTTCTTTAGTTGGATTACATCAGTATGCTGGTGTACCTGGATGTATTTCTTTAGTTGTGTTACATCAGTATGCGGGCACTATCTTTCTGTATTTCTTTAGTTGTGTTATATCAGGATGATGGCGTACCTGGCTGTATGTCTTTAGTTGTGTTACATCAGTATGCTGGCAGTCCCTGGCTGTATTTCTTTAGCTGTAGTACATCAGCCTGCTGACAGTACCTGGCTGTATTTCTTTAGTTGTGTTACATCAGTATGCTGCCATACTTGGCTGTATTTCTTTATTTGTGTTACATCAGTATGCTGGCAGTATCTGGCTGTATTTCCTAAGTTGTGTTACATCATTATGCTGGCAGTATCTGGCTGTATTTCTTAAGTTGTGTTACATCAGTATGCTGGCAGTAGCTGGCTGTATTTCTTAAGTTGTGTTACATCAGTATGCGGGCAGTATCTTTCTGTATTTCTTTAGTTGTGTTACATCAGGATGCTGGCAGTACCTGGCTTTATTTCTTTAGTTGCATTACATCAGCATGCTGGCTTACCTGGCTGTATTTTTTTAGTTGCATTACATCAGTATGCTGTGTACCTGGCTGTATTTCCTTAGTTGTATTACATCAGTAAGCTGGCGTACCTGGCTGTATGTCTTTAGTTGTGTTACATCAGTATGCTGCGTACCTGGCTGTAATTCTTTAGCTGTGTTACATCAGTACGCTGGCAGTACCTGACTGTATTTATTTTGTTGGTTACATCAGTATGCTGGCATACTTGGCTGTATTTCTTTAGTTGTGTTACATCAGTATGCTGGCAGTACCTGGCTCTATTTCTTTAGATGCATTAAATCAGTACGCTGGCAGTACCTGGCTGTATTTCTTTAGTTGTGTTACATCAGTAAGCTGGCAGTACCTGACTGTATTTCTTTAGTTGTCTTACATCAGTAACCTGGCGTACCTGGCTGTATTTCTTTAGTTGCATTACATCAGTAAGATGGCGTACCTGGCTCTATTTCTTTAGCTGTGTTTCATCAGTATGCTGTCAGTATCTGGCTGTATTTCTTTAGTTTGTTACATCACTAAGCTGGCATACCTGGCTGTATTTCTTTAGTGGTGTTACATCACTAACCTATCGTTCTTGGCTGTATTTCTTTAGTAGTGTTACAGGAGTATGCTGGTGTACATGACTGTATTTCTTCAGTTGTGTTACAGCAGTACGCTAGCGTACTTGGCTGTATTTCTTAAATTGTGTTACATCAGTATGCTGGCAGTACCTGGCTGTATTTCTTTAGTTGTTTTACATCAGTATGCTGGCGTACCTGGCTGTATTTCTTTACTTGTGTTACATCAGCATTTTCACAGTGCCCGGCTGTATTTCTTTAGTTGCGTTACATTAGTAAGTTGGTGTACCCGGCTGTATTTCTTTAGTTGTGTTGCATCAGTAAGCTGGCAGTACCTGGCTGTATTTCTTTAGTTGTGTTACATCAGTAACCTTGCATACCTGGCTGTATTTCTTTATTTGCATTACATCAGTATGCTGGCATACCTGGCTGTATTTCTTTAGCTGTGTTACATCAGTATGCGGGCAGTATCTTTCTGTATCTCTTTAGTTGTGTTACATCAGGATGCTGGCGTACCTGGCTGTATGTCTTTAGTTGTGTTATAGCAGTATGCTGGCAGTCCCTGGCTGTATTTCTTTAGCTGTAGTACATCAGCCTGTTGGCAGTACAAGGCTGTACTTCTTTAGTTGTGTTACTTCAGTATGCTGGCATACTTGGCTGTATTTCTTTATTTGTGTTACATCAGTATGCTGGCAGTATCTGGTTGTATTTCTTAAGTTGTGTTACATCAGTATGCTGGCAGTAGCTGGCTGTATTTCTTAAGTTGTGTTACATCAGTATGCTGCGTACCTGGCTGTATTTCTTTAGTTGTGTTACATCAGTATGCTGGCGTACCTGGCTGTATATATTTAGTTGCATTACATCAGTATGCTGCGTACCTGGCTGTATGTCTTTAGTTGTGTTACATCAGTAAGCTGGCAGTACCTGGCTGTATTTCCTTAGTTCTATTACATCAGTAATCTGGCGTACCTGGCTGTATGTCTTTAGTTGTGTTACATCAGTATGCTGTGTACCTGGCTATAATTCTTTAGCTGTGTTACATCAGTATGCTGGCTTTACCTGGCTGTATTTCATTTGTTGGTTACATCAGTATGCTGGCATACTTGGCTGTATTTCTTTAGTTGTGTTACATCAGTATGCTGGCAGTACCTGGCTGTATTTCTTTAGTTGCATTAAATCAGTACGCTGGCAGTACCTGGCTGTATTTCTTTAGTTGTGTTACATCAGTAAGCTGGCAGTACCTGACTGTATTTATTTAGTTGTCTTACATCAGTAACCTTGCGTACCTGGCTGTACTTCTTTAGTTGCATTACATCAGTAAGCTGGCATACCTGGCTGTATTTCTTTAGTGGTGTTACATCACTAACCTATTGTTCTTGGCTGTATTTCTTTAGTAGTGTTACTGCAGTATGCTGGTGTACATGACTGTATTTCTTCAGTTGTGTTACAGCAGTACGCTAGCATAGTTGGCTGTATTTCTTAAGTTGTGTTACATCAGTATGCTGGCAGTACCTGGCTGTATTTCTTTAGTTGTTTTACATCAGTATGCTGGCAGTATCTGGCTGTATTTCTTTAGTTGGTTACATCAGTATGCTGGCATACTCGGCTGTATTTCTTTAGTTGCTTTACATCAGTATGTTAACAGTACCTGGCTGTATTTCTTTAATTGCATTATATCAGTATGCTGGCCTACCTGGCTGTATTTCTTTAGTGGTGTTACATCACTAACCTATTGTTCTTGGCTGTATTTCTTTAGTAGTGTTACTGCAGTATGCTGGTGTACATGACTGTATTTCTTCAGTTGTGTTACAGCAGTACGCTAGCATAGTTGGCTGTATTTCTTAAGTTGTGTTACATCAGTATGCTGGCAGTACCTGGCTGTATTTCTTTAGTTGTTTTACATCAGTATGCTGGTGTACCTGGCTGTATTTCTTTAGTTGCATTGCATCAGTAAGCTGACATACCTGGCTGTATTTCTTTAGTTACATTATATCTGTATGTTGGCAGTACCTGGTTGTATTTCTTTAGTTGCATTACATCAGTATGCTGGCCTATCTGGCTGTATTTCTTTAGTGGTGTTACATCACTAACCTATCGTACTTTGCTATATTTCTTTAGTAGGGTTAGAGCAGTATGCTGGTGTACTTGACTGTATTTCTTCAGTTGTGTTACAGCAGTACGCTAGCGTACTTGGCTTCATTTCTTAAGTTGTGTTACATCAGTATGCTGGCAGCACCT
Organism: Protopterus annectens; assembly: GCF_019279795.1. Taxonomy (NCBI): domain Eukaryota; kingdom Metazoa; phylum Chordata; order Ceratodontiformes; family Protopteridae; genus Protopterus; species Protopterus annectens. The sequence continues at coordinate 106,479,946 of NC_056730.1, forward strand.
GGCTGTATTTCTTTACTTGTGTTACATTATTATGTTGGCAGTACCTGACTGTATTTCTTTTGTTGTGTTACATCAGTATGCTGGCAGTACCTGGCTGTATTTCTTTAGCTGTGTTACATCAGTGTGCTGGCGTACTTGACTGTATTTCTTCAGGTTTGTTACAGCAGTATGCTGGCATACCTGGCTTTATTTCTTTACTTGTTTTACATCAGCGTGTTAGCAGTACCTGGCTGTATTTAATTAGTTGTGTTCAGTAGCAGCTGGTGACTTCAAATCACAGGGGGGCTGCAGGAGACAGCTGAATGGGTGGGGTCAAGGGGAAGGGGTGTGGTCAACCATAAAGGGGAGGAGCTATGCACAAAACCACAAAAAACTAACTTTAATTAAATACGCTGCCCTGGGTGGCAAACCATCATTATGAAAGTCCAATCAAGACAAAAATAAGTGTAGAAGAATAAAAATATTTCATTGCATTGGCTGCATGACAGCTTACTTAATATCTAGATGGAAACAAAAGGTTGTGAGGCATGAAAAAATAAATTACTTTTTAAATACATTACTGGAATGCCAGTCAAAATCAAGTATAAGAAAAACCAGAAGCACTCAACTCAAACCACTTCTCCTTGCACTGCAGTTCTAATTATAATATATTCAGCTTTATTAAAGTACCAAGTAACATGCTGAAAGTAGAAATCTATGTGATGCTCCCACTTGTAAAAATGTTTCTTATCCATATTAGACCTGCTGCCTGACAACTTGTTTCATGGGGAAAACATGATAAAAGTAAAAAATGAAAAGCAAACAAGAAACAAGCTCAAGATACATTGCTTAAAGGATTACTGTACAGGTTATGGACCACACATGATTGGCATTCTGTTTAGTTTACGGTAAAGTCTGTAGAGATGACTGGAAGTCTCCAACAAGTGTAATGAGCTTTTAAAATAATGGAATCCTGTCCTTTAATACCCAACGCTTATACATTATCTAGTCAAGTATTCTCTGCATGGCAACAACAGAAAGGCTTTCAATGTTGGCAATTCTTTAACAGTATGCTTATTAAAGCTTACTTGCATCTTACGATGTCAGACAAGCTTACCTTATGGTCATTAAAGCATTGCTACTTAAACACAGAGCAACAGGCACTTTGAGTAATAAGCATAAATCTGAGTAATAAGCATAAATCAACAGTACAAAAATATGACAGAAACCAGACCATTCTGCAAAATCAAAGACAGATGAAAAGCCACTGTAGTACTTATGCAGTGTGTCCTCCCCATCCAAGGTAGATACAACTACTCCTTGCCTTGCTTGGACACATCCAGAGTCACTACATGGGGAGTGGGGTGCAACAAGCATGTCACAATTTGAAATCTCTCTGGCTGACTGTGATGGCCCTGACACATTTGTCATACCTCTCAACCTCAAGAGCAAGAAATCTGGACAAAGCCATACACAGAAGTGGGACAAAGGCCCAACAATAAGGACAAGTTTTAAATATTGCTCTAATAAACTTAGAAAGATAATAGAATAGGTCTTGCATTAGTATGAATTTTCTGAAGGGTATAAAATCTGAAACTCAAATGTCTGTCATTTTCTAACTTCAGTCTTTAGTGATTTGTCACTAATTTGCCAAAAAACACAATTTTATGAAAAATGGACCAAAAATGTGATGCAAAAATATAAAATAGACACACAATACAGCTGCTACCTGTCAAAGAAGGGACACTTTAATATTAGTACTGCTACCTTGAGCAGCTGACAAAATAAAAAAATCTACATGGATTTCAAGTAATCTATAACTTTGATTATTACAGTTATTTCTTAATTGTAAACCCTCCATGTTTTCTTCCAAAATTGCTATTTTGCAGAGGGATTATTACGGGGAAGAGCAACATTTTGAGCCAAAAATTGGGGACAGTTGAGAGGTTGGCTATGCCTAATTCTATAAAGCAATTTATTTGCATGTACCTCTCAACCTGTTAATGCAGTAAATCTGAACAAGGCCAAATATATTGGGGGCACATATAAACAGTACTAAAAAATGCTCTTGTATAAATTGAGACAGTTGATAGAACAGCTCTTACTTTAACATGCATTTTTCTGAAGGTTATGAAGTCTGAAACTTATTATTTAGTGACTTCTGACAAATTCATTTAGGAATTAAAACTACACATTTTATGAACAACAAACCAAAAATAAGAAGCAAAAATCTATTAATTCTTTGAAAATCTGGACAGTTGGGAGGTATAGTTCAGCTGGGCCTGTCTGAGTTTGCTGCCCTTCTCCCCTGACAAAATAATGGTTGAATGGAGCCTCTGCAGCCATTCCAATGAACCATTACTTGGCTATTTCACTCCATTTACCATAAACACTAATGTGCATACTGCTTTACTTCTATGATGAGTTGGACTTCATTTGAAAGTTTTATTTTGTATTTTACAGCACAAACACTAAGTCATCTGTTAAACAAAACAATGCAGTCTCACAATGAAAACTTAGCATTAAAACTTCTCTGCCCTTGAAACTCACATTCATTGAAACAGCATTGAAACCCACATTCAAAGAAAATACATTTTGCCAGTGGCAGATAAAGATTAATTTTGGGCTGTTTTCGAATCATAGGCCCCTTGCATATGAAACATACATGTGCTCTTTGATACACCTTCCTCATTGTACTAAAATTATATTCCTTGTACAATACAGTACACTTGTTAGAGGGTGTTTTAAATTTGTTTTGAACATTTTTCCAGTAAGCAATGAAACAAACCATATGCACCCATAATGGCAAAACTGCCCAGTTGAGAACATTTATCATAAAAAAGTCTACTCAGACTTCCACAGTCCACCATTATTAGTAAATATACACAATTCTACAGTCCACCATTATTAGTAATATGCACAATTCCACAGTCCACCATTATTAGTAAATATGCACAATTCTACAGTCCACTATTATCAGTAAATATGCACAATTCTACAGTCCACCTTTATCAGTAAATATGCACAATTCTACAGTCCATTATCAGTAAATATGCACAATCTCTGAAGTAAGTCATCTAAATAATTCCACATTAAAGAAATCTGTAACTAATGAAGCGGTTGCTGCTAGCAATCACCTTTATATTTCATGGTTTCATCGAAAAATAAAGTGTCTGTTGCCCCTCAGGAATAAATTGCCTATATTACATTAAAAAAATGATAAGCTAGTAATAATATTGCAAGAGGAAATGGATGGCAAACTGAGAAAGAACTCAGAGTTAGTAACTTCACCAAGGAAAACATTCTCAGTACGGCAGGATCCACCCCTTGTGGGAGTAGAACCCACAGCCTTCTGCATCAAAAGCAAGTACACAACCTGTTGTGCTATAGTATTAACTCGGCATAACACTAAACTTTTATTCCCCTGCAGCTCTCAGCTCCTTGTAAAATATACTCTATACTCAACTGCATCTCAACTTCGCAGCTCAAGAAAACTGGAAAAAGCCAAAATGTATTGGGGGGGGGTCAAAAGCCCAAAAAACAGGGACACATTAAACATTGCTTGTATAATCTTGGAAAGTTGCTAGAATAAAATGTTGTGTTGCCACAATATATTTTACTGCCAAGGTCCCTGAGCAAAAAACAGTCAGAGTAACAAACCACTACGCCACATCAGCTGCTTTGTAAAAGAGAGGAAGACTGAAACTTAAATGGCTATCATTTAGTGAATTCAGTTCTCACCATAGCTGTCAACCTCTTAGTACAAAACACCTGGACAAACCCAGTAATGAGGGAATACAGCCCTCAAACATATTCAGTGAATTCAGTTCTTGCCATAGCTGTCAACCTTAACACAAAAACCTGGACAAAGCCAATAATGGGGGAATACAGTCCCAAAAATAGGGACAAATTTAAAATATTCATCTTATAAACTTAGAAAATTGCTAGAAAAAAAGGTTGTGCTACTATGTATTCTGAAGAACATGAAGTTTGAAATTCAAATGCCGGTCAATTTTACTGCGGACAGAACAAAAACAATTTTCAGCAGAGACGCAGGGATTAATACTGCAGACACGTCTTTGTAAAATGGCAAGGCACCAGAGCAAATCCACACAAACACAGGGAGAAGATGCAGACTCCACACAGAAGCCACCCCAACCAAGAATCAAACCAGAAAACCTATAGCTGTGAGGCAACATTACTACCACTGCACCATCAATTAGGCAAGGAATTAAACATTCAGAAACCTGAAGTCTGAAATTCAAATGCCTGTCAATTTTACTGCGGACAGAACAAAAACAATTTTCAGCAGAGACACAGGGATTAATACTGCAGACACGTCTTTGTAAAACGGCAGGGCACCAGAGCAAATCCACACAAACACAGGGAGGAGATGCAGACTCCACACAGAAGCCACCCCAACCAAGAATCAAACCAGAAAACCTATAGCTGTGAGGCAACAGTACTACCACTGCACCATCAATTATGCAAGGAATTAAACATTCAGAAACCTGAAGTCTGAAATTTAAATGCCTGTCAATTTTACTGCGGACAGAACAAAACCAATTTTCAGCAGAGACACAGGGATTAATACTGCAGACACGTCTTTGTAAAATGACAGGGCACCAGAGCAAATCCACACAAACACAGGGAGGAGATGCAGACTCCACACAGAAGCCACCCCAACCAAGAATCAAACCAGAAAACCTATAGCTGTGAGGCAACAATACTACCACTGCACCATCAATTATGGGAATTAAACATTCTGAAACCTGAAGTCTGAAATTCAAATGCCTGTCAATTTTACTGCGGACAGAACAAAAACAATTTTCAGCAGAGACGCAGGGATTAAAACTGCAGACACATCTTTGTAAAATGGCAGGGCACCAGAGCAAATCCACACAAACACAGGGAGGAGATGCAGACTCCACACAGAAGCCACCCCAACCAAGAATCAAACCAGAAAAACCTATAGCTGTGAGGCAACAATACTACCACTGCACCATCAAATATGCAAGGAGTTAAACATTCAGAAACCTGAAGTCTGAAATTCAAATGCCTGTCAATTTTATTTAACATTTGTTAATCAGGACAGTCTGACTTGGAACAAAAAAACAATTTTCAGCAGAGGCCAGGAAGAAATAATGCAGACATGTCTTTGTAACATGGGAGGACACAAAAGCAAACCCACACAAACACAGGGAGAAGATACATACCCCACAAAGAAGGAACCCCAGCCAAGAATCAAACCTGAGAACCTGCAGCTGTGAGGCAACAGTGCTACTACTACACCATCAAATATCAAGCATTAAAACATTTACAAACCACAGATATTATGAGGAACAGATCAGATCAAATATGAGGCAAAAATCTGCAATTTTTTTACAAATGGTGGTGGGTAGGGAACTCAAGTCTTTAACACCTGCATACAGGCATTTACACACACACACACACACACACACACACACACACACACACACACACACACACACACACACACACACACACACACACACACACACCTTCAAGTATGTAAGCACCAAGCACTTCAGGTAGTAAATACAAGCACACACCATATATTCCATCAAGTGCCATACACTTACCTGTCCTGTCTGTTCTCCATAATATCCATCCAGCTAATGTCCTGCCTGCGCAATACTCTCAAGACCCGCGAGATGCCTGCTGCATTCAAAAACTCCTTCCTGAGATCGGCGAGACTGTTCCTAAATCCTGACTGCTGCTGTTGCAGTCTGGCCCCGACATATTCTCCCAGCGAGTCTGTGCACGTTTAACGTGCACAGACGTCTCCTTGTGTCCCCCTATGGGGACTGCCGGACTGCCAGGAGCATGCGCAGTAGTCGGGACAACTGCGCATGCGCGAAATTTAAAAACATTTTTTTTTTCTATTTTTTATTTACTTTTTGATTTGAGGGGGCTGCAGTCCGGCAGTCCAATAGCACGGGCCGCCCCTGGTTGTGTTACATCAGTATGCTGGCATACCTGGCTTTATTTCTTTAGTTGCACTATAACAATAAGCTGGAAGTACCTGGTTCTATTTATTTTATTTATTTATTTTTATTTTACATTTGTTGACCGGGCTAGTCTAGCTGGATATATTTCCATTTTCAGTAGAGGCCCAGGGAGAAAAGCTCCACACAAAACATAATAAAGAGAGACATGTTGTTAATAAATACATAGAGTAAAAATAAGAAAGAAAAAAACAAACTTGGTTACAAAATCAACAAACATTAAGGAACACAAACAGTTGTAGCCATACATAATGTTAGGTCAGTTTCAAAGCTTTTTACTTAATACAGAAAGGTTATGCAATAAGGCATCTGCCATATAGATAAAAGTTAAAGCTCAGGTGGGTAGAGAAGTAGAAGGAGAATGTAAGATAAAAAGAGGGAAGAGACAGGAGTCAGGAAATGAGAGAGGAAAAGAAAGAAGACAGTCAACAGGAGGTGGAAGAGATGGGAGGAGTAGGTCAGAGCATAGTAGGACAGCAATGGAAAAGAAACAAGGTAGATGCTAATTATTAAGCACAAAGTAGGGTAAAAGGTCAAGAGAGGGTGGGGAGAGGGAAGTTAGCCTGCAGTACTACAAGAACATAGCCAGTGGTTTTGGAAGTACAGTTTGATTTGTTGTTTGAAGAGAGGTAAGGATGTGATTAGAGTTAACTCCTTAGGCAGCAAATTCCATGCTCTGCCTACAGTATTGGTGAATAAAGAGTCACCAGCTAAGTTGTGGGCCTTTATGGGTTTGGTCATGAGTTTACAAGAGGAACAAAGAGAGGTGAGATTGTTATAAGGGAGTAAAAGTTGTGATAGTATAGGGGTGTTATTAGGATGGTACAGTAATTTGTGGGCAATAGTAAGTTGTGAGATAATAAGATAGTATTGTAGTTCCAGCCAGCCTAAGTGTTTCAAATTGAGGCAGTGATGGGTTCTAAAAGGGTTACCAGTGGCGAAGCGGGCAATGCTATTGTAGCAAGTTGCTAGTTTGTTTAGGTTAGTTTTCTTGAGGTTGGTGAAGATAGGAGAGGCATAAAAGAGAGTAGATATAAGATGGGAGTGAGCAATAGTAGCTCTAGTAGATGGGGTGAGAAATGGTTTAATACGGTATAAGGATCCTATTTTTCTGTTAACTGATTTGATGGTGTTGTTGATGTGTTGGTCAAAAGAGATTGTTATCAATGGTTATTCCTAGCAGTTTAGTTGTGGAGTCAGGAGAGATGACAGTGTTATTGTTTGAGGAGATGGTGAAGTTTAGTGGAGAGGCAGTGGTGGGGTGAAGAGGAGAAGTTTGTTTTTTTTAGCATTAAGAAAAGGTATCGTCTAGTAAACCATGTTTCTACTGTGTTGAACATAGTTTGAGTTAGTGAGATTAGATCTGAAGAGGAGGATGCTGAACAAATAATAGTGGAGTCGTCTGCGTATTGAATGCAGGTAGCTTGAGGAATTACAGAGTGGAGATCATTAATATAGAGGGAGAAGAGGAGTGGACCAAGAATAGAGCCCTGAGGGACTCCAATAGAAATGGGCAGTAAGGAGGAGATGAGGTTGTCCCAGAGAATGGCTTGTTGTCTGTTACTGAGATATGAACTAAACCATTTGATGGCAAGGCTATCAAATGAGAGGGATTCAAGAATGCTAATTAAAGAAGAGTGGTTGACCATGTCAAAAGCTTTAGAGAGGTCAATGAATAGGGCAGAAGAGAAAAGATTATTGTTGCGATTGCTGTTAATGGTATCTACAAAGGAAAGGAGGGCAGTGGTGGTGCTATGGTGAGGTCTAAAGCCATGTTGACAGTTAGCTATAATATTGTGAAGAGAGAGATACTGTACAAGTTGCTGATGAATACATTTCTCCATAATTTTTGCTAAAGGAGAAAGAAGAGCAATTGGTCTATAGTTGGAGTAGTCAATAGAGTTACCACCTTTGTGTAGTGGGATTATATGAGAGATTTTCCAGATATCAGGGATGGTTCCCTCTTGGATGGTCCTATTTATGAGTATAGTTATTGGGTATGCAATTTCTTTGGCTGCTTTTTGCAGAAAAAGGGAAGGGAGCTTGTCAGCAGAGGGGATACAAGGTTTCAGTTTGAGGATAAGTTTATAGATGAAAGAGGTAGAGATGGGTTGTAGAGAGAAGTTGTAGGAAGAGTTTACTAGATTATTAGGAGGATAGAAGTTATTAGTGTTTAATTGTCTAGCAAGAGATTGAATAGTTTCAGTAAAGAAAGAGTTAAAAGCATTTGCAGTTTGGTGAGGGGTGTCAGGGTCAGCATTTAGTGGGGAGGGAGTTTTGGCTGTTCCTGGTGAAAGAAGTCTATTGATCGAGGACCAAAATTGTTTGGGTTTATTAAAATAGGTTTCTTGAAGTTCACAGTAGTACTTTCTTTTGTCAGTGATTATAGCTTTTTTGGTGAGATTTCTAAGTTGGCGAAAGTGAAGAAAATCAGAGCTGATTCTATGGGATCTCCATTTGGCCCAAACCTTATTTTTAGAGAAGATTAGTTTTTTAGTTTCATTTGAGAGCCAAGGGGCTGTATTAGATTTCATTCTAATAGTACGCTCAGGAGCATGTTTATTCAAAATGGAAAGGAAAGTAGAATTAAAGAATAATACTGCTTCGTTAAGAGGAAGTATTTTTAAGGGGTTCCAGTTACAAGCTCTGAGTTTGTTTTGAAATAGGTTGATTTTGAAGTGTTTAGTAGAACGTACTTATTTACTTGTGTTACAACAGTATGCTGACAGTACCTGTTTGTATTTATTTAGCTGCATTACATTAGTATGCTGGCTTTTCTGGCTGTATTTCTTTAGTTGTGTTATAGAGGTATGCTGGCAGTAGCTGGCTGTATTTCTTTATTTGTGTTATATCAGCATGTTGGCAGTACCCAGCTATATTTCTTTATTTGTGTTACATCAGTATGCTGGTGTACTTGGCTGTATTTCTTTAGTTGGGTTACATTAGTATGCTGGCGTACCCATCTGTATTTCTTTAGTTGTGTTGCATCAGTATGCTGGCAGTACCTGGCTGTATTTCTTTAGTTGCATTACATCAGTATGCTGGCATACCTGGGTGTATTTCTTTAGTTTTGTTACATCAGTATGCGGGCAGTATCTTTCTGTATTTCTTTAGTTGTGTTACATCAGGATGCTGGCAGTACCTGGCTGTATTTATTTAGTTGTGTGACATCAGCATGCTGGCTTACCTGGCTGTATTTTTTTATTTGCATTACATCAGTATGCTGTGTACCTGGCTGTATGTCATTAGTTGTGTTACATCAGTATGCTGGCAGTACCTGGCTGTATTTCTTAAGTTGTGCTACATCAGTATACTGGCGTACTTGGCTGTATTTCTTTAGTTGGACTACATCAGTATGCTGGCATACTTGGCTGTATTTCTTTAGTTGGATTACATCAGTATGCTGGCATACCTGGCTGTATTTCTTTAGTTGCATTACATCAGTAAGCTGGCATACCTGGCTGTATTTCTTTAGTTGTGTTACATCAGTAAGTTGGCAGTACCTGGCTACATTTTTTAGTTGCCTTATATTAGTATACTGGCAGCACCTGGCTGTATTTCCTTAGTTGTGTTACATCAGTATGCTGACAGTACCTGGTGATATGGCTGTACTTCTTTACTTAAATTACAGCACCATACTGGCAGTACGCTGCTGTTTTTCTTCACTTGCATTACAAGACATTGCTGCCAGTACATTCCTTTTTTTCTCCACTTACATTACAGCACTATGCTGGCAGTACATGGCTGTATTTTAAGCTGGCAGTACATTGCTGCTTTTTTCACTTGCATTACAGCACCATGCTGGCTGTACATTGCTGTTTTACTTCACTTGCGTTACAACACATTGCTGGCAGTACTTTGCTGTTTTTCTTCACTTACATTATAGGACTATGCTGGCAGTACATGGCTGTATTTAAAGCTGGCAGTACATTGCTGCTTTTCTTCACTTGCATTGCAGCACCGTACTGGCTGTACATTGCTGTTTTACTTCACTTGCATTACAACACATTGCTGGCAGTGCATGGCTGTATTTTAAGCTGGCAGTACATTGCTGCTTTTCTTCACTTGCATTGCAGCACCATGCTGGCTGTACATTGCTGTTTTACTTCACTTGCATTACAACACATTGCTGGCAGTACATTGCTGTTTTTCTTTACTTATGTTACAGCACTATGCTGACAGTACATGGCTGTATTTTAAGCTGGCAGTACATTGCTGCTTTTCTTCACTTGCATTGCAGCACCATACTGGCTGTACATTGCTGTTTTACTTCACTTGCATTACAACACATTGCTGGCAGTACATGGCTGTATTTTAAGCTGGCAGTACATTGCTGCTTTTCTTCACTTGCATTGCAGCACCATGCTGGCTGTACATTGCTGTTTTTCTTTACTTGCATTACAAGACATTGTTGGCAGTATATATATGACAGTTTCTCAAGTATATGTATCTGTTGTAATCTGAACAAGGTTATATGACAACTGCTGATAACATTAAGTATTTCACGGTTCACTTCTTTGACACAGAGTAATGAATGTGGCAGACTGGGAAGCATTCTTGATTTACTTTAGCATGGGGAAAGATGTGAGGGTTTGAATCCTGGTGTCAGCCACTGAAGTATAGGAACATGTGTTTTAAGTAATTTAAATGATGAAGCATTCTTCAATATGTAAACATAACCCTCAAAATCAATTTGATGACAGTGTGCATGATAACTGCCTGTGTGACAATCAGCTAATCATACTGTGACTTCTTTTGTACAGCAACTGTATACCATTAGTTTGCACTGTATAAATGTAAGTGAATACTGAGATGAAATGGGGTGTATGTCATCGTAACAGTGATGCACTAAAAAAATGTCTATTCCTGCAAAATTATCATAAACATCAGTTTAGACTAATTTTATAATGTGCCAATAGCATACATTTTCTCTGGCTGACACCTTCCTTATTATGTGCCAACTGATTTATTTTCTTGTGCCTCCTAATAAGACAAGAAGACATAAAGAGGAACAGAGAGATGAGGATTGATCAGATGCATCACCAATAGGAGCAGAAACAGGAAGACGATAGTGTAGCACTGCTCCACACCTGTGTATCTGTGATTCAGATCAGTTGGCATATGCTGAGGTGTACCAGGTATGTAACTGGCATTTACACTTGTCCATGATTTGATAGAGAATGTGATATTGTGATGGTGTTGTAATAGTTACAGGACATACCAATGTGCACCTGTCTGTGCGATATGTGCAAATTGCTATTCAGGTGGTTTGTGTCCTGAATATATGGGTTCTTGAATTCTACCATCAATGTGTGTATGTAGCAACATCTCTTCCGCTGGTAATGTACCACAGCTTGCATTACTAGAACTCACCACCTAATTTGCATTTTGAATGTGCACAGCAAACATCCCTGATATCCTGAAGAAACAGTGCATGTCATCCATCTATGTGACTATATGACATAAGTCTTGACATACAAGATGAATATGCATTCTGCATACAGATATTGGCACACTGTTTGTACATGATGGATACATATTTGATGTCTTTGGTGCCTACATGTCAGCTCTAGAGCCACAGTGAGTGTCTATAAATGTTCAGCATATTTATTGTATGGGAGTCATAGCATTTTGTTTGTAAGACAGAATTTCATAGTATGGTTAGGATGCCATACTAATCAGTTGGGATTCATACATCATATCCTTCGTGACACCAAGTAGTGAATGAAATGCTTGTAAACTGCCATAATTCTTCACTGTAAGCACCAGTATGGGCATTGGTCTCCTGCTTATATGTTCTTCTCTTTAGACATCTCTGTATGACTTTTGTAGTAACTGTGATGTGCATGTATGGTTGATAACATTATACTACATGTTGCTGTGCTGATTTCATGTCACACAATACTGATTTCTTCACTCTTTTTATTAATTGCATCTTACAAAGGATGTATGGCATTACAGTATACCTCTTGGTAGAAGATGATGGAGAGGATATGCAGACCCCTGTTGAAGGGGTCACAGTCTGATAAGAATGGACTGGTCCCAAAGGATGACTGGCCTGGACCATCATGCACTGTCATTCTGGAGAACCAACATCACCATGAGTGCTACATCACTAACTGATGACATGAGAGACTTGTTGAGGAAATTGTGCTAGATGTCTCAAGTAGACCGTGATGAGCAACTTTTTTTCCAAGCCAGAGCACATACCATTGAAGACTCCTACTGGGAGAACACCATGGACCTTATCTGTGAGATTTGTCTTGACTAAACCTCAAGACCATAAGTATAGCTTTTGTGTTCCTGCACGTGCTCACCAGATAGACTTGATTTGTTGTTTTCATGACACATACATGGATACATTACTCTATTTGACAGTTAAACTTTCCCTGTCATTTCTATAATACTGTGCCACAAGCTGTTTTCCAATAGTATCCTTTGATATGTCACCATTTGTCGTACATGCCAGATGCTTATTATTGCCTGTGACACAGTGGCCCCTTGTCCTCTACAGGATACGTCTCAGTGTCCTTCATGTAAAGCCAACAGTTGTCTGCCAGGAAACACATTGTCTTTTGGAGTTATCTCCTTTGACAGTATCTATTGCAGACCCATACACTGTGTTCTGGAATACTAGAACTGCACTTTATGGCAGCAGTTATTTCTTCTGATACCTATAATACTATAGTAATACCACATCATTAGACATTTATGTAGTATCTTTGTTGTAGAGCACTGGGGTTATAGTTGAACACAAAGCATAACTCCCCCATAGATTCCTACCTGTGTTAACATTTCTGTCTTGTAGACAGTATATGGCTACCTGTGAAGTAGCAATACTATAAGAGTATGGCATGAGTCTGCTTTTCCTTCTAGTGCTTTGCCTGCTGTCTGCAGACATATTTTTCTTTCATGTACTACTGTAGAACCAACATATGCATGTGTGTTACTGGTAATGATTCACATGAGAGTTTTTCTTCCCTTTTCTGCAGTAAGTCCCTTTGCTGAATCTCATGCACATAATGGACAAATGGTACTACTGTGTTAGTTGCAGTAATATTTGCATGAATGACACATGCACCATGTAAGTGCAGTTATTTTACATCCTTGTATATGCATGCATGCCTCTGACACCTATACATTTCATCACACTAGTGTGTTGTGTTTCTCCACAGATTGCATTCTCCACAATGCACTGCATTAAGCTGTGTTGCACTGTGCCACATTACACTCTTGGTTTCCACTGCTACAGTATCTCTTCAGTGCTGTACATGTCATTATGTTTATGTACTCTAAGAGGGTTCCACATACCCTGATATACTGTGTACATTATGCATGTGTTCCTCTATAACCTTTCATTGTGCGCCACTTCACCTAACACAATTTGTCCTCAGAATACAGTGTCAGATTGCTGCATGACAATTTCATGTCTCACACATTCACAACAAGTTGTCTTGATGACATGTTCTGCTATATGTGTTGTAGAGGTGTGTTTTTTACCATTATGATCTGGCATTTTCTTTCTGCACATGCATTTCCAGACTTCTTTTCCCATTCATGTGTAGGATTGTTGTGCCACATTTCTGCATATCTGTTTCCATTGTTTGCATGACTGTGGATATAACTATATAATAACACTGGTTTTGAAACATGTGCATGCACCAATATTTATGACATATTTACTATTGTAAAATACTGCTCTTTTACATCATTTGCACACAAATGTACCTTACATGTGGTTACATGCCCATTTCACATAGAGTGACCCTACATTGCAACATATATGTTCATCAGTAGATGCTTGTAGTCAGTACATTGTCCATGTGATGTCGTACCATACATATTGCCATATGGATGTGTGGGACTCCAATGCATGTAATCCTTATGCCTTACGTACACATTTTCCATATCAGATATTATGTGTTAGGTATTCTGTACACAACCAGTCACATTTGAACATCCACATCATTACTCCCACATATGTCAGGCATGGCATGTGTGCAGTCATAGGCGATCTGCGACTACACTTATTATTTATTGTCCAACAGCAAATGTGCAGAGGTACTTTACTCTCGTAGCAGCTTAGGATTCCATAGGCAGCAAAAGTAACCATTTCAAATATTGGGACTGGCTAGAATGAGTCCCAAAACATGGAGAATGAACTGCTGGTAAAAAAGAGACTTACATATACATATACATATATAAGTCCAAGATGGCTATTTCCCACAATATTCCATTTTCTTTGAGGTTTGATAATCTCCACGTTGGTATATATAAGTCTGGAGGATGTGTGTGTGTGTGTGTGTGTTTGTGGGGGGGGCTTACCCCCATTGGAGTGTAAGGGGGACTTGTCATTCTTTAAAAAAAGTTTGAAGGAGAAGAGTGATGTTCAAGATTTTTTCTTTTATTGGATTTTCTGTCTTTTTTTCTGGTCTGTTGACACTTGGCATTATGAGTGCCACCATTTCAATGGGAGCCAATAGTAAATACTGTTTGTACCACACTTGCAATACAATTACACAAGGGTACATTAGCCATGTATATGTTATGCACATGCCACATGGGCATTATTTGGCTGGGATGTACACATATATTTATATAGTTCTGCCTTTTGTGTTTTCAGCTACCATGCTGTGCCTGCAGTAGGACAACATCTCACCATGTGAACCACAGAGCTAATATCAGTGATTGTGCATGCTCTATAGGTGCAAGCTGTGCAGCCTATCATGAATTGTACATATGTACAAGTGTGCTGTACATGCAGCAGGCGTGATTACTGGCAAGTGGTGTACTGTCATTTCAGTAGTATTTGCTTACAGTATCTTGCATTTATGAAACCGTGAATCTCTCCAGTAGCCAGAACATTTTGTGGCTACCCTGACAGAACACTAATATGTTTGTCAGTAATTGTCAGGGTTGCACTGTGGTTAATTGCCACATGTAGGGTTGTTGGTTCTATCTTGACTTCCGTTCTTATGATCTTACATGTGACTTGATCTTTCTTAATTGAAGCCTGTGCTATTTGTATACATGTCTGGAGCTGCAGACTTATGGAATGCATAAAGTTACACAGGGGAGTGTGTGTGTTGTAGCAATATGTTTGGGCAGGAATTCCTCCACATATCATGCCATCAGTGATTCCTGATATCTCTCTCTATAAGATGCTCATAAACAATTAACAACCCTGGCTGCATCCTACATGAGCTATGAAATGAACTGGCACCACATCTGTCTGCCCTGCTCAATCACAGCCTTACCTCAGGCTATGTCCTAAATTAATGATGGACTGCTACAATCATCCTGCTCCATAAAGGGGGAGCAACTACAGTCCCTGGGAACTATCTCCCCATTAGCCTGATGAGCCTGGTATGCAAAACTATGGAGCACATCATCGTGGATCTGCTTAACAAAGGTATAGGCAATCTCCCAACTCTTGACCCAGCACAGTTTGGCTTTGTCAAAGGGAGATTCTGCCTGCTGAACCTGGTTAACTTCTTTGAGGCAGTCACCAAGGCTTTGGATGAGGGTAAGGCAGTGCATACAGCTTATCTCAAGGTGGCTAAGGTCTTTGATAACATTCCCCCAGTGGCAGCTCGTGATATCAGACTGCAGGACTGCAGAGCACCCCCCAGCTGTGAACCACAATGGTACAGTCCTACAGATCCTCCATACAAAGTGCATCCGGACTGCTGCCTTACCAGTCCAGATTCAGAAAGAAGGAGGCAGACTGCTGATTCCCCAGAAGTCTATGTGATGCTAACTAAATAGACTGGAAGGGGATTGGACTGCAGAGTCAGCAGTCTTGGAACATTCCCAGGAAAGAGCCAAACACAGGATTATCATTAGGATGATTCAATTGTAGGAGAAAGCTGAAGCTGTGGGTTTACTGTTACATTGGATTGCAGGTACGGGAGACTATGGGACTCAGGATGAAGGAGAAAGCTATGGATTGCAAGTACATGAGACTGTGTGTCTGTGTAATGCCCCAGTTGGTTTATACTGGTGGCTAGAGAGATTGCTGGTGGTGGTTAGAGAATACCTCAGGCTTGAACCCTGTATTTTGGGTGCAGGTAACAAGACCCTGAATTCCCTACCCACCACCATTTGTGAAAGTTTTGCAGCTTTTTGTTCATATTTTGTTCTGTTCTGTTACTCATAAAATCTGTGGTTTCTGAGTTTTTAATTCTTTAAATAGTTTATGGTGCAGTGGTAGCATTGTTGTCTCACAGCTAGAGGCTCTCTGGTTTGATTCTTAACTGGGGTGCCTTCTGTGTGGAGTCTGCAGCATGTTCTCCCTGTGTTTGTGTGGGTTTTCTCTGGTGTACTCCCATGTTACAAAGACATGTGTTTGCAGTATTTCTCCCTAGGCCTCTGCTGAAAACTGACTTTTGTTCCAAGTCAGACTTTTCTGATTAACAAATGTTAAATAAATAAAATTGACAGGCATTTGAATTTCAGACTTCATATTCTTCAGAAAGTACATAGTAACACAAAACCTTTTATTATAGCAATTATATGTTTATAAGATGAATATTTGACATTTGTCCATATTTTTGGGACTGTATTCCCCCATTATTGGCTTTGTCCAGGTTTTTTGTGTTAAGGTTGAGAGCTATGGTGAGAACTGAATTCACTGAATATGTTTCAGGGCTGTATTACCATATTACTGGCTTTGTCCAGGTGTTTTCTGCTAAGAGATTGACAGCTATGATGAGAGCTGAATTCACTAAATGATAGCCATTTAAGTTTCAGCCTTCCTCTCTTTCGCAAAACAGCTGATTTACCATAGTGGTATGTTGCTCTGACTATTTTACACAGAGTCCTGGGTTCAATACTTGGCAGTGAAAAGCATGGTAGTAACAAAGCATTTTATTGTAGCAACTTTCCAAGATTATACAAGCAATGTTTAAAATGTGTCCCTGGCTTTTGTCCCTCCCCAATACATTTTGGCTTTTTCCAGATTTCTTGTGCTGCAAAATTGAGAGAGACAGCTGAGTGTTGAGTAGATTTTACAAGGAACTGAGAGGTGCAGGGGAAGATAAGTTTAGTGCTGCTTATGCTGAGACTGCTTGCATTGTTAATAGCACAACAGGTAGTGTACTTGCTTTTGATGCAGAAGGCTGTGAGTTCTACTCTTACTGTATGTCGATACAGTGCTGATATTGTACTGTGTTGTAAACGGGGTAGATGCTGGCATCTTGAGAATGTCCTCTTTGGTGAAGATACCTAGTAACTATGAACCCATCCATTCCCTATTGCAATATTGCTAGCTTATCATTTTTGTAATGTAACATAGGCAATTTATTCCTCAAGGGCAACAGGTACTTTATTTGTAGATGAAACAATGAAATATAAAGTTGTATGCTAGCAGCAACCTCTTCATTAGTTACAGATCTTTTTAATGTGGAATTATTTAGATGACTTTTACTTCTGAAGAGATTGTGCATATTTACTAATACTGGTGGATTGTAGAAGTTTGAGTAGACTTTTATGGTGGAAATGTTCTCAGTTGGGTAGTATTGTCATTACTGGTGCATGCATTTTGTTTCATTCTTTACTGGAAAAATGTTCAAACAATAAATTTAAAACACCCTCTAACAACTGTACTGTACTGTATTAAACAAGGAATATAATTTAATGCAATCAGGAAGGTGCATCACAGAACACATGTATGTTTTGTGTGCAAGGGGCCTATCATTTGAAAATATCCCAAAGTTAATCTTTATCTGCCACTAGCCAAATGTATTTTCTTTGAATGTGGGTTTCAATGCTGTTTCAATGAATGCGAGTTTCACGGACAGCGAAGTTTTAATGCTAAGTCTGTTTTCATTGTGAGACTGCATTGCTTTGTTTAGCAGATGTCTTAGTGTTTGTGCTGTAAAATGCAAAATAAAACTTTCAAATGAAGTCCAAATCATCGTAGAAGTAAAGCAGTATGCACATTAGTGTTTATGGTAAATAGGGTGAAATAGCCAAGTAATGGTTCATTGGAATGGCTGCAGGGGGGAGGCTCCATTTGACCATGATTTTGTGAGGGGAAGGGCAGCAAACTCAAAGACAGCCCCGGATGAACTATACCTCTCAACTGTCCAGATTTTCACAGAATGAATAGCTTTTTGCTTCTTATTTTTGGTTTGTTCCTCATAAAATTTCTGGTTTTCTGGCAAATCATTTAGGAATTAAGTCACTAAATAATGACAGACACTGAGTTTCAGACTTCATAACCTTCAGAAAAATGCATGCTAAAGCAAGACCTGTTATTCTATCAACTGTCTCAGTTTATACAAAAGCAATTTTTAGTACTGTTTATATGTTCCCCTAATATATTTGGCCTTGTCCAGATTTCCTGCATTAACAGGTTGAGAGGTAAGTGCAAATAAATTGCTTTATAGAATTAGACATATCCAAACCTCTCAACTGTCCCTGATTTTGGCTCAAAATGTTGCTGTTCCCCTAATAATCCCTCCGCAAAATGGCAATTTTGGAAGAAAACGTGGAGGGTTTACAATTAATAAATAACTGTAATAATCAGAGTTAGGGATTACTTTTATTTCAGAAATGCATCTAGATTATTTTATTTTGTCAGCTGCTCAAGTTAGCAGTACTAATATTAAAAAGTGTCCCTTCTTTGACAGGTTCCCAGCTGTATTGTGTGGCTATTTTATATTTTTGCATCACATTTTTGGTCCATTTTTGATACAATTGTGTTTTTTTTGGCAAATTAGTGGCAAATCATTAAGACTGAAGTTAGAAAATAATGACAGACATTTGAATTTCAGATTTCATAAACTTCAGAAAATTCATACTAACGCAATACCTACTATTCTATTATCTTTCTAAGTTTATAAGAGCAATATTAAAAAAATGCCCTTATTTTTGGGCCTTTGTCCCACTTCTATGTATGACTTTGTCCAGATTTCTTGCTCTGAAGTTGAGAAGTATGACAAATGTGTCAGGGCCATCACAGCCAGAGATATTTCAAATTGTGACATACTTGTTGCACCCCACTCCCCCATGTAGTGATTCTGGATGTGTCCAAGTAAGGCAAGAAGCAGTTATGCAGTGTAAATGTGCAGAGTATCCCCCCATCCAAGGTAGACACAAGTACTGCAGTGGCTTTTCATCTGTCCTTGATTTTGCAGAATGTTCTGGTTTCCGTCATATTTTTATACTGTTGATTTATGCTTATTATTATTCAGTAAGTGCCTGTTGCTCTGTGTTTAAGTAGCAGTGCTTTAATGACCATCAGGTAAGCTTGTCTGAGATTGTAAGATGCAAGTAAGTTTTAATAAGCATACTGTTAAAGAACTGCCAACATTAAACGCTTTTCTGTTGTTGCCAGGCAGAGAATACTTACATAACTAGATAATGTGGCCTTTCCAGCTGTTGTAGATGTCTGGTCAGGTACATGCCAAACAGGGTATTATATTCGATGATTGGTCTTGGGTATTGAAATGCATATGACAGTACTTGTAATAAAGGACAGGATTACATTATTTTAAGAAGCTCATTCCATTTGTTGGAGACTTGCAGTCATCTTTGCAGGCTTTACCTGTAAACTAAACAGAATGCCAATCTATCATGTGTGGTCCATAACCTGTGCAGTAATCCTTTAAGCAATGTATCTTGAGCTTGTTTCTTGTTAGCTTTTAATTTTTTTACTTTGATCATGTTTTCCCCATGAAACAAGTAGATAGTTGTTGTCAGGCAGCAGGTCTTTTTTGGATAAGAAACATTTTTACAAGTGGGGGTATCAGAGAGATTGCTACTTTCAGCATGTTACTTGGTACGTTAATAAAGCTGAATATAAATTATAATTAGAACTGCAGTGCAAGGAGAAGTGGTTTGAGTTGAGTGCTGCTTGTGTTTCTTATACTTGATTTTGACTGGCATTCCAGTAATGTATTTAAAAAGTAATTTATTTTTTCATGCCTCACAACCTTTTTGTTTCCATCTAGATATTAAGTAAGCTGTCATGCAGCCAATGCATTGAAATATTTTTTTCTTCTACACTTCATTTTGTCTTGATTGGACTTTCATAATGATGGTTTGGCACCCAGGGCAGCGTATTTTACAGTTTTTGTGGTTTTGAACATAGCACCTCCCCTTTCTAGTTGGCCACGCCCCTTCCCATTGACCCCACCCATTCAGCTGTTTCCTGCAGCCCCACTTTGATTTGAAGTCACCAGCCGCCACTGCATTCCCCACTCAGGTATCACTGATAAACTCACCACACTAGGCATTGATCCTTACATTACTAAATTGTCTCACAGGCAGGACCCACAGAGTGAAAGTTGTGGATTCCAAGTCAGACTGTTGACCGGTCACGAGTGGAGTCCCACAGGGCTCGGTCCTCAGCACACTCCTGTTTGGCAGCTACTTCTAAGAAGTCTAGGCCAACACAGAAGGACTTTAGCTGACCAAGGTCATTGATGACTGCAAGCTAGGAGTCATTATCAACTCCAGAAGTGATGCAGACATCTTATAAAAGAGCCTCTCTGAGACCAATGACTACTGTCAGAACCATGGCCTGAAGCTTTACGCCAAAAAATACATTATCAACCCTGATAAAAACTCAGTTGCTATGAGTTACCATGGTGATGGGAGCCCACTGAACACTGAAGAGAGAGTTTAAGAGATTAAGAGATCTGGGCACCCAGGTCGACAGCCACCTCACCTTCGACCACCACATTGCCACTGTGGTCAGAAAGTCCTTCTACATGGCACATCTTATAACCAAAGGTTTCACATCCAGGAAGAAAGAGGTCATCATCCCTCTCTACTAATCCCTCATTAGACCAATCATCGAATATAACACCCTGTTTGGCAAGTACCTGACCAGACATCTACAACAGCTGGAAAGGCCACAAAAGTACCTCACAAAAAGGATCCTCGGTCTTAAATACATGTCCTACATGGAATGACTCAAGAAACGTCAGTTGTTCTCAGTCTCTTATCATCTACTTAGTGGTGATCTCTGCTTGACTTACAAAGTCATGTCCAACCCAGCCCTACTTGAAATGCTACACCTAAAGAAATCCCAATCCCCCACACCACATGCTCCAGAGATCACAACCTCATTACCACAATTAACAGAACATGCTGGAGGGACAGACTCATCTTCCAAAGACTGCCCATATTCTGAAATAAGCTTCCCATTCATGTCGAGGAGAGCACCTCTCTGGCCCTCTTCAAGAGAAATCTTGACGAGTGGATGGGAAACAGAAAGTTCACTCCAGGGATCATTACAGTTACCCTATTGGATAGGGGCACTGTGAACTAACATCGGGTGGCATGGTGCCTGGGCAACTTTTTTGGGCCAGCCTTGTAAAGGGTCCAGGGCCATTAGCCTAGTACACCCCTATGAAACTATGAACACCTCAGCAATGATATTACATGCACTGGTTCAATACTTTTATCTAAATTAGTCTGTTGGGCCATGTGTAACTTGCACCCCTCCCTTTAATGTTACTTTCCTGCTGTTTTCCTTTCTGTGCTGTCTGCATGTTTATTGTCTGTGGGCAGCTTTCCGTCTCTTTGATTTGTATTATATTGTATTGTACTACCATATTTTTGTGTTTTATGGTGTTCTTCATATATGATTCTTCTCAGCCCAATTTTCCTGTCCCACTTGCCAACAGCTCAAAGTTCAAGAGTTCTATTCCCAAAAAAGAATCCATGCCACTTTGACACTTCCTCTGAATTTCCTTTCCCATTCTACCATGTGTGTCAGCTCTCTCTCATCCCATAGCCAGGTTCTATTGGCCTATTTCTCCTAGTCCTTCAGGTCTGTGTGCTGTGTGTGTTCTTCCTTCACATCCCACTCCACATATATACTGGTGATAAGCCTCTAAAAATATTTAACATTTGAATTCCCTCAGCAACCTAGTGAAATCAATAGCATTACAACATTGCAAATGACCATATTCTGTCATATTAATGTGCTACTGCTATGTACTTAGTGTACAATGAATTCTGCATTGACTACATAAGTATGCAGCATTTCTTTCCTGGTTTCATCTCTGATATCACATATACATCTACGTTTGTTCATCTCTGCAACGTATTTTTGCGTAATTTTGCAATGCTTATCATTTACAGAGTGGACCACTATTTCCTTTGAAGCTTTCCTTTTAACATACCGCATAATTTTCCTTTAACCTTTATAGTTATGCTTATGACCACTTCTGCAGTCTGCAAATACTCCTTTCCTACGTGCTAATTCTGCAGTGCATCTCATTTACGTATTAATTTGCTTGGTGGGTGTCTAGTGCCTTACTCAGCATATTCTGCAACTTTGCACTGAACTTTTGGTATCCACCCCTATATGTCTGTAAGTTTGGTTGTTCTCATTTTGATTTCCAAAAATGCTCACAATTTTCTACCTGTAGTACTGCCTGCAAGACTACATAATTATTTCACAATATATACTGTACCCTCTGTGCTGCGGTAGCGTTGTCGCCTCACAGTTAGACGTTGCACGTTCGATTCTCAGTTATAGCGTCTTCTGTGTGTCGACATGCGTAAATGGGCGTTCCTTCATTGAAGGTTGTGTGTTAGGCCCGGCAAGCCAGCACGCAAAAATCTACTGCCAATCATTAGCGGACCGGAGTTACGTTGTGGCGACCCCTAACCAGGAAAAGCCGAAAGACAGTTTATATACTGTACCCTGTATAGTTAGTGGTAGTGACTCTTTGTTTAGGCTTAGTTTATTTATTTAATAAGGTATGTGACCATAACTAGATCTGACTTTATGAGAAATATCAGTAAATGCAGGACGAGCAAGGCTAAGCTTAAGGGCCCAAATCAGAGTGTTATCCTTAATTCATAGCATTAGAGAGGGGGGGTGGGGGTAGGATTGCCACCTTTTCAAATGGCCAAAGTGGGACATTTTCGGCACAAACATCAGATTTTACAGGCCAACACATACCCACGGTCAGTACAAAGGATAGAACTTAACTTTTTTGCCTAAATAAAAGCTTATTCTTGTAGCATTTTAGTTGCTTATTCTGTTTCTTATAACATTTAGGTATTTTAGATACAGAATAACTGTTTTATGCAACTATTACATAAAATATAGGAAATAATTATGTCCTACAATCTCAGGACATTTGCCATTTTTATTATTTTTTGTCAGGACACAACTGCCCAAAGAGGGACTGTCCCTCACAAAGTTGGACAGGTGGTAACCCTAGGTGGGGGGGGGGTGGGGTTGCATCTGAAATCATTTCAGCAATAACTTCTTCATGGAAGGATCTCCAAAACAGTAAATATTCCAACTTTACATTGTAATGATTACAAAATGCAACTGAAACCAATAGTCTAGTACACACCTATGGACCTATGACCCTATAAAGAGTCACCCTTTATAGACTACCCTTCCTCTGAGATTTCCCTTTTTTAGGCACATCAGCACTGGCTGAGCTGCATGCCAATGAAGCAATCTGGAGGAGTACCTGATACTAATTAGCTATGTGATCTCCCCTGGAAATAATACCTACAGCTGCTGATTGACTCTCCTAAGTAATTCAGAGAATCACCTGATTGTGCAGATTTCCACAAGTGGAGAAGAAAATATGAGTATACTTCTTGAAATGTCTCTAATGAAGTTTGATTGACAGAAAGTACTTCAGACAAGTTCATTGGCAATCACTATTATCAAAACATAAAATGATCTAACTGAGGTGACTGCAGCTAAAGTAAATAGGTGTGTTACATTTATGATCTCTTAATACAACTGAAAACTTTGTTTTTACACAGGGGTCTTTGTCCCCATACCCCTTCCCCATCCCCGATGTGGAGGCTACCACTAATTTTGAAATAGTTTTTCTAATTCTACAGTACAAGATAATTTATCAGATGCTAGATCCTCCCCCATGTGTTACACTCCCTCCATACACACACACACACACACACACACACACACACACACACACACACACACACACACACACACACACACACACACACACACACACACAAAACTGACAAGTTAACACAAGCTGTGCAATATCCATGCTAATGCTGAGCCACCATGCAGTCATTTTGACTCTTTCACAACAGATATGTAGGTCTTGATATCCTTCTGGTATTTTGATCAGCAGTTTGTCATGCTGCGAATGAGGTATGACAATTCTGTCTTGGTATAGCAGCAAACCATCAAGCCTAGACAATTCTGTTATACTGATGTATTATTTATACTTCAGATACTTTGTATTAGGCAATTTAAACAATAATTTCCTTACATATTTTATGACTTTTTGTAGCTGATTGTCATGTTTTGTAATGGGTTTTAGTTTTTCTATCCTTTGTAGTTACTGGTTGATTTGCCATGAATGCTCTACAGATATGTAGCAATATCTTTATCGGTGTCAGATAATTTGTAGTCAGGTATTGTATTTTTGGACAGCGTGCCAGCCACAATTAATTGCTTTCCAGGCACGTGGATCGGCCTGACATTGAAACCTTTGACATTTTTGCAGCACTTTGTCTAAAACAGAAATTCTTTAGTTGAACCAGTTGTCTGTAGTCAGTACATTGCTGCGCCAACAGTTACCTTGAGAACTTCTTGCTCACCCACGTACTTGCAAGGCACTGCCTTTCTATTTGTAAATACCTTGGTTCTACATCAGTTACCATTCTGGAAATATAGGCAACTGAGCTCAAAACATGTTTGTCCACCTGGAATAAAGCAGTGCCAAGGCCATGCCTATTGACATCAGCGCCTGAAACTGTTGGCTTTGTAATATCATACTAGTGAGAAGTGGAGAAGACATTAGCATGTGTTTACCTTTGCTGAAGTCTTGGGCTTGAGTATTCCCCACCACTAAGGTATACCTTCTTTAGTAAGTCTATTTGTGACTTTAGTACTGTGGATAGATCTGGTAAAAACTTGCCCAACAAATTTTGCACACTTAAGGCCAGGCATAGTTTAATTACACAGACTAGACGTTTTAACTCATTTTTGGTTTTCACTTTGCTTATTTCTGGTCTGATTCAACTAACACTTATGCTGTGACTGAAATATTGGCTCTCAGACTTTCCAAAATAGTGTTTCTCTCTATTCATATTCAAAGCTGAGCTTTCAGTGGCGTGAAGCTCTGCCTCCAATCTCTTGTTATGTAGTTCTTTATCATGACCAAACCCTAGCACATAATCCACTGTTCCAACAAAACCTTCTTGCCCCTTTAGCAGATTGCTCATCTCATGTTGTCATTTTTCTCCTGAAATTATATCAAGTGACAGCCTTTTCAAATCAAAATCTTCCAGTTGGAGTAATAAAGGTTTTTAGCTTTTAGCTGTCTCTCACTAGGGGTATTTTCCAAAACTGACTTGAAGTGTCTATTGTGGAGATCACATTGGGATCAGCCAACTTAGATGCAGAGTCTTATATAGTAGGTAGAATGAACCTTTCTCTCTCATCATTGCATCATTTAACGTTTGTTTTAAATGGACACAGATTTTCATGCTACCATTCTTTTTGATTGGGACTATGGGTGCACACCATTCGTCTAGTTTAGCTCATTCACGTCTACAGCACCTTTTTTGTATACTTTCAGTTAACACCCATAGCTCCTTAAGGTGTCCAGACATTTTTTTGTAGTTAGATTCTTTAACTTATTGACTAACCAACTACTAATAGGTACTATTACAATCTGCAATGACTTATTAACAGAATGTCACTAAGACTACTAATCTAGGATGTCTTGCAATAGAGAAATTAACCACTGTTTGCCACATTGATATTTTCATATTTGTGTTGTTATTTTCATTACTGAAAGATCTCTATGCTGTTGAAGAATATGATGTGAACTGCCATTAGGAGGCAGGAAAATTAATGTTCAGTGTCCATTGATATCAAACTATACTTGTAGATAGAATACGTTGTTTGTTAGTAATTATGAAAATAATCAATATATCACATCACATATTGGTTGGAAGTGGTGGGATAGCCACATTGCATATTGACTGGCAGTGGTGGGATCACCGCATCACATATTGGGATTCAGTGGTGTGGATATTGAACTCCTGTAGCTTGTAAACAGTGGTCACTAAATAAGGTGTTTGTACTCTCAAGCAGCCACATGGTGGACATTCAGAGTTTCACATCATAGTAGATTTATTTATTTTTTGTTAACTTAGTTAGTCAAGGGGAACAGGTAAAGATGTCAGCAGAAGGTTATGGCAAGGTGACAAGGAGCCAGTTGGCTGAGTTGTGCCAAACCAAAGGACTGGTGCATGCCAACCTGACTAAAGGAGAAATGATTGCAGCCTTAGTCACAGCTGCATCATAGACCAGCAACCAGGAAGACCACCAGACTGGCCTTGGGCATGTACAACTCTCAGAAAATGGACAGTTCAACTTTTTCTCAGAGGACTTAAAAATCCTTCTTGAGTTAAAGAGACTTGAACAGGAGGCCAAAGGTTTGTAATTAGAATCAGCAGGGAGACTGCAACATTTGGAGGCTAAAAAAAAGGAGAAACAGATGGAATTATAATCAGCAGAGACTGAGATGTCTGGATGTTGAAGAAAATGAGAGGCAGAGACAACATGAAAAGGAAATGCTGACTCTTTGACAGGGTTGCCAGGGTGATAGAGGTAACGGGGAAGGGAGTAACCCCCCCCCCCAGAATGTTGAATGAAGGCTCTGGGTACAGTTCCTCTCCCCCTTACTCCATGGTAAAGCTATAACTGCTGTTTCTAAATTGTCTGATACTGATTGCTTAAATTATAATACAGTTAAAAATTGTTTATTGGAATGCTTTAACACCTGAAGCTTATAGAAAAAAAGTTTTGTGAGCATAGGCACTAAGCAGAAGAAAGTGTGTATGATTATATTGCTGAGTTAATTCAAAGGTGGGTGAGTGGGTGTCAGGTCACCACTTTTGAAGGGCTGGCAGACCTTTAGGTAAAGGAACAAGCTCTTAGCACTTTACTTGAGGACATGAGAATCTGGTTCGCAGATAGGGAATGCAACACCACAGATGAGTTGGGGAAAAAAGGAGACCTATACCTAGCAAGCAGGGCATCACTGCACAGGAAAGGGATACCTAGTACTGTAAATAGGTATAAGGGAACCCATGGTGGGCAGCCTAAACCACCCCAAAAAGAGTCTGCCAATAACAGGGAAGCCACTAGTTCATGTGCCTGGCCAGGATCAGGGGTTAAATGTTTTAAATGTAACCAATGGAGCCAGTGGTGGGGAACAAAAGGTGGGGGAGCCAGCAAGTAGGAATAACAGAATGTCTGTGCTAAGTTGCCTTGACACAACAAGGGTACCAAACTACCACAAGAGGTTATATCCTATCTTAGTAGATGGGAAACAGGCCACTGCTAAGAGCCTCTGACCTAACCATTGTGAAGCCTGCAATGGTTAAACAGGAGCACTATTTGCTTAGGCAGTCTACTCCAGTCAAAGCTTTAGGAGGGACACCATTCCAAATACCTTTGGCTAGGGTTCATCTTGACTGGGAGGGTGGAAAACAAAGCAATCAAGTAGGTGTGTTTGAGAATATCCCTGCAGATGTCCTGATAGAGAATGATTTTTATAATGCGGTACCTTGTGTGCATGCAGTTACACACAGTTAAGCTTGGAGACAGGCATGTGGGTCTGGTAGCTTGGGAACCCAGACAGACTGCACACTTGAAGCCAGGACTGGTGAAGATGCTACTTCAGGGAGAGAGCTACCCTGTAACAATGAGATTGAAAGTGAGCCACAGCTGCTGGTGGATACTGATGTTTCCTTGGACGGAGTGACTGTATGGGCAGAGGTGAGTAGCAGTACCCAGGCTGACAGTGAGGCACCGCTGCTGTCAAAGGATACCAGACTTCCTGTGGAAGAAGACCTGGAAGAGTTGCAAAGAGAGAGTTGACACATGCTCAACTATCAGACCCTATATTACAAGGCTTGAGGGAGGTCGCTAGGGAGATGTCTGATTCTCTAGGAAAAAGGGATGGTGTATACTGCAACAAAGGGTTACTGTACAGAGAATGGACCCAATGAGGAAGGGTTAGAGGGTGAGAGAATACAGCAGTTGGTAGTGCTCAGAACCTACCATCTGGCACTTCTAGCCATAGCCCATGACATTTCCTTTGCAGGTCATATGGGTATAAAGTGTACCAAGAGATGTACTATGCAGAACGTTTATTGGCCTGGGATTTCCAGGGATGTAATAGGGTACTGCAGGACTTGTGAGCAGTGCTAAAATGTAGGCAAGGCAGGAGACAAAGTAAAAGCTCCTTTGATGCCTTTATCTGTGATTGAGGAGCCATTTCAGAGGGTAGCTATAGATATTGTGAGGCCTCTGAGTACCTCAAGTTCCACAGGGAAGAAGTATATCCTAGTGATAGTAGATTATGCTACCAGATACCCTGAAGTGGTAGGCCTATCCAATATTGAGGAAAGAAAAAGTGGCAACTGCTTTGTTTTCAGCAGGGTAGGTTTCCCAAAAGAAATACTAACTGACAGAGGTGCCAGTTTTGTGTCAGACCTGCTGGCTTGTCTGAGGAAGCACTGTGGAGTGAAGCACCTGAAGACCACCCCCTACCATCCCCAGACTAATGGTCTTGTGGAGAGGTTAAACGCTACACTAAAATTCATGCTATGGGCATTTGCAGACCAGTTTAAGAGAGAGTGGACAAATATTTGTCCCATGTGCTGTTTGCATACAGAGTGGTACCCCAAGAATCCACAGGTTTTTCACCTTTTGAGTTGCTGTATGGGCATTTGGTGTGGGGGACCTCTAGATTTGATTCACAATGAGTGTGAGGGTGAGTGTGAATCCCACAAGGAGTCTGTTGTGGCATATGTCCTAAACCTCAGGACAAGGCTCAGGGATCTCATGGGCTCAGCCCAAGAGAACCTGGCAGGAGACCAACAGCAGAAAAAGGTCTGGTATGACAGGAATGCTCAAGCCAGAGTGTATGCTGTGGGGCAGCAGGTTATGGTTCTCATTCCTGTCAGACACAATAAGCTGCAGGCAGCTTGGGAGGGACCCTTCAAAGTGATAAGGAAGGTCAGTGCAGTTAACTACTTGGTATAATTGCTAGGGAGGAGGCAGGGGCACAAACTGTACCATGTTACCATGATGAAACCTTACCATGATAGAGAGGCCATTGTGCTGAGTATTTGAGGGGATCTATGGCTACAGCAAGCCAGCCAGCAAAATCCCAAGTTACTATGGTAGCGCCTAGGGTTGCATGCATATGACATGAAAGTACAGCACTATATTGGGGTCAGCAGTGCCAAGGCAACTAGGATCTCAAGAGAGGGTGTGGGGTAATATATTCACAGATAGGCTCATCCCTCTCAAGCAATGTTTCTCAAGGGTCACTTGAAAACCTAGCTTGAGTCTTCGGTGGGGGGGGGGGGGGTATGAAGAAAGGAGGTACTGCCAGCACAGCTAACTGGAATTTTGTAAATAATCATATGTCATTTGTGAATATCAAACTGATTTATACAAGATGCTTGTGTTACAAATGTATCAGAACTGTATGTCATACAAGATGTTGGTGTTACAAATGCATTAGAAATGTATGTCATGTGTATGGCAAACTGATTTGTACAGACGTTTGTGCTGAAAAGGTATTTGTAAAGTGCTTGTGCTTGAAATGCATCAATAATATGCCCTACTGCAGAGAACTTAAATGTACAAACACTATTGTAACTGTTTAAATGTGTATGTTTTAACAGAGGAAACTGGGAGACAGGAGGTTATTCTCAGTCTAGCAAACTTTAAAAAACATCTGAAATTAAATCACTTCATAGGCTAGGCCATAAAGATGCTATCTCATAGGTTTCAATGCAGCCAGAGACACAAAGTCTGTACTAGGAAGCTTTCTGTATTGTCTTTGGGTGAACTAATTACTACTCTAGAAGTGTGGAGGTATGCAGTTTTTTATTACTTCTAGTCCCTGCCAAAGATCAGAGCAAAAGCCCTTATGTTTGTATTTTTACAGGTAGGTGCTAAGTCCTACCAGCTTCCAACAATGGGAGTTTTGCATGGGAACTAGAAGTCAGATGACCAGAAGTAATGTCATTCTGCAAGCTATCTCAGAAGTAATATTTTTAGATATTATTTTGAGAAGTCTCTTAGTGAAACAGAACATTCTGTATTCTGTCTTGGCCCAGACAACAAGAATAATCATTTACCACATCATCTGCCTTGTTCTGTTAAGTAAGTAGGGAATAGTAACTTTCTTAGATATGGTCATGAATATAGTGAAGCTTAGTTTAGGCATTGTTTTTCTTTATTTGTCTGAGCCTGTCCTTCAATGTTATTTTAAGTAATTTCTGTGGTTTTGAACTCTGTCGCTGTGAATATATATTCAGTATTTTCATGTACTTTTATTATTTATTATTAAATATATTTAAACCTTTCATTGTGGCTGATCTTTGTTGGGATACTTAAGTTTTGAGAGTACTTGCATATCTATTTGGTGACACTGTGTGGGCCACTCTTAATAACCTTGGTCTTGGTCAAACTACCGTTTGGAGTAATACTAATTTCACTCAGTGTATTGGGTACCCTTGGAAGAGCCTTAAGGTAGCTGGCAAGTGTGTCTGGTGGCAGTCATGACTACCTTATAGTCTGGGCAGAAGGATGCATAGCTACATGAGCAGGGACATGAAGCACTGGTTAGACAGAGATGGTGCTGGAGGCCTTGACTTGGATACTCAGCTGAGATCTCAGCTCTATAGCTGTGCCAGTGGGGAGTCTTACTGGGGATCTGGAGAAAGAGGTAGAAACCAGCCCCAGACTGACTGTGTTCCCTCTGTGCTCTTAAGGGAAGTTGTGCTTGATTGTGCTTGATGCAGAAAGCTGCATCTGGAGATTGTGTGTGTATACCTGTTATCCTCCCAGTGAATGTTCCCCACAGCTGCCAGTGATGAAGACTGTGGCTTCTTGATCACTGACCCAGAGATGGTGGAGTGTCACAATGCTACAAAAAACAAGTGACTTACAAACTATTGCATGGCATTAGGTGAAACCCCAGATGCTGTTATTGATATTTCACTACAAGTTGCACATCTTCACTGTTACTGATATTGCTAATTATACAATCAAACATATGATTTCATATTTCTATAAGTATCTCAATAATCATGCACTGAGAGAGGAATTCCTTGTTGTCATGGGATAGCCTATGCTGGATTAACAAAAGTGTTCTATCAATATGTGTCTAGGTTGTATAATGTCCTTGATATACCAAGTTATTTGTGAAAGTTTAGCAAAAAATATAATTCCGGGTTTGTGCATTATAATATTTATGGAAAGACTATGACTAAGCTGATTATTACCACTGTAAAAATCCTTCTTACTGATACCAATGCAGTTTGTACAGTTTTAGCAGCTTTTATTATTCACAGAAATATTTACAACTGTTTGTCTTATATGTTTAAAACTGATTTTTCAGAAAATGGTCTGAAATGCAATGGTATGTGTAGGCTGTTAGAGGTTTAACATTCCATACCACATTGGTGTTAATGAGTTAGCCACACATTCAATCATACCAGGTGCGTGCATTCATTTAAACTTGGTGTTTGCTTTAGACAGTACTGGAAATAATGCTCTGGATGTGGATGAAACATAAAATTAATCTACTGAATGTTTCATATTGTTTACGGTGAAAATCAGCACTACAGCTGCTGTGTTTTTTGTTTTATATTCTGATTAAAATCTTGTAGGATTTTAAGCTTCAGATTCTTCCAGTTAGATCATTCCATTCTCCTCTGAATCCGACTCTCCGAAACCTACATATAGCAATTCTGTGGATGCACCAACTCAAAAGAAGGGAGAAATGTCTGAAAAGAACTGAATCATTGCTGGCACTCACTTAAAAAGTGCACTGGCGATGAGTTCCTATGGGAAGGTCATGTTCCTCTGTATTATTTTCTTTTGGCTACTGACAATGAATTTCACCTCAGTCATCTATACAAGTGTCAAATTGCCACTAACATTTGGGTCTATATTAGAACATCGAAGTTTCAAAATTTCGAATGTTCTAATATCAAACCCTATTCAGCGAAAGCTGAAAATATCGAAGCAACAGAAAACCGAATTTTTTCCTAGGGAAAGAATTCAGTTGTCCATTTCTGTTGCTTCGGTATTTTCAGCACTGCGGTGGAAAGTTATGGGTCGGGTTCAGGTAAGTGTGCGATTGAGTGTGGGTTAGGTCAGTTAGGATTAGGATGCGGGTTAGGTATGTGTGCAATTGTGTGGACATGAGGGTTAGGGCGGGGTAGGTGAGTTAGGGTTAGGGCACAGGTGAGGTAAGTGTGCGATAGTGGTGGACCTTAGGGTTAGGGTTTGGATTAAGTGGATAGTTAGTGGTGTGTGTATAGTTTAGTGTAGGGTTAGGTGTAATATTTAGGTGTATGTGCGTAGATTGCTGTTTGTTTGGTGTGCTTGTGTTGTGTGTATGTGTTTTGAACAGCAAATTTTTTCCCTAGGAAAAAATTTGCTGTTCTGTATGTTAGATGTTTTCAGCTTTCGCTGAATAGGGTTCGATATTAGAACATTCAAAGTTTTAAAACTTTGATGTTCTAATATAGAACACTAACCAGGTCTATATCTTAGAACATCGAAGTTTCAAAACTTCAAATGTTCTAATATCGAACCCTATTCAGCGAAAGCTGAAAATATCGAAGCAACAGAAAAACGAATTTTTTCCTAGGGAAAGAATTTGGTTGTCCGTTTCTGTTGCTTCAGTATTATCAGTGCTGTGGTGGAAAGTTACAGTTCGAGTTCAGGTAAGTGTGCGATTGAGTGCGGGTTAGGTTAGTTAGGGTTAGGGTGCGGGTTAGGTATGTGTGCGATTGTGTGGACGTGAGGGTTATGTTGGGGTAGGTGAGTTAGGGTTAGGGCACGGGTTAGGTATGCATGCGATTGCGTGGACGTGAGGGTTAGGGTGGGTTAAGTGAGTTAGGGTTAGGGCGCAGGTCAGGTAAGTGTGCGATTGTGTGGACGTGAGGGTTAGGGTGGGGTAGGTGAGTTAGGGCGTGGGCGAGGTGAGTGTGCAATAGTGACAGACCTTAGGGTTAGGGTTTGGGTTAAGGTAAGTGGATAGTTAGTGGTGTGTGTATAGTTTAGTGTAGGGTTAGGTGTAAGATTTTAGGTGTATGTGTGTGGATTGCTGTTTGTTTGGTGTGCTTGTGTTGTGTGTATGTGATTTGGAACAGCAAATCATTTCCCTAGGAAAAAAATTGCTGTTCTGTATGTTCAATGTTTTCAGGTTTCGCTGAATAATCTTTGATATTAGAACATTCGAAGTTTTGAAACTTCAATGTTTTAATATAGACCCCTAACCTTCAATGGTTTTAGAATAATATAACATAACCTCTTGAATAGTTCTGCATTTTACATAGCCTTATTTAGGAGTATTTGAAGTAGTTAATAGTCTTACATCACCTGTATCTTAATATTAAGTTGATAACACAGTAGAGTTAAAACATGTGCTAAATTAAAACCTTGTATGTCTCAATCAGAGATCTTGGAAGGCCTCTGTCTGCTATGTCACAGCCCTATATTTTATTCAGAGTCATTCTCTGCTAAGCGGCTTTCACTTGAGAAAGCCTACTTTTCTGAATGAGATAGATTTTTTCCCCCCAGTGAGAAAAGAATACTATATAGATCCAGTTGCCTATTCTCTTCCACAGATAACTGTATTATCCATCATCCTTATTTAATGATTACTTGACCTATTTCTTTGTTAAAGATCATTTGTTTGCTTTTTCTGACCGAGGGCTTCTTGATTCACCAATAGCCCCTCAATGAGCCATGAAACAGTTCCTGAATGGGATTCTTCATTAACAGGCAAGAGTCTACTTCCATGTGACCTAGAATGCTAATTCTTCTACTGACATAAGCATATTCTTGAGCTTTGTTATATTAACTCTACAGAAATAGCATTAGTTATTCAGTATGGTCAAGGTTATGATAATAAAACATGCAGATGTACTGTCAGCAGGATATTGCAGAAACATGTGCTGTTCTTTTTGGTCAGTCAGCTAAAACTATATAATAATTGTTTTGTTTATACTGTGGTGCCTAGAGAGGAATTGTGGTATTGTATGAGGAAGTCAGGAGTGTCAGAGAAGTATGTAAGAGTGGTACAGGATATGTACGAAGGTAGTGTGACAGTGGTGAGGTCTGCAGTGGGAGTGACGGATGCGTTTAAGGTGGAGGTGGGGTTACATCAAGGATCAGCTCTGAGCCCTTTCTTATTTGCAATGGTGATGGACAGGTTGACAGATGAGATCAGATAGGAGTCCCCATGGACTATGATGTTTGCAGATGACATTGTGATCTGTAGTGAGAGAAGGGAACAGGTGGAGGAGACCCTGGAGAGATGGAGATATGCTCTAGAGAGAAGAGGAATGAAGGACAGCAGGACTAAGACAGAATATATGTGTGTGAATGAGAGGGAGGATAGAAGAATGGCGAGGATGCAAGGAGTAGAGGTGGCGAAGGTGGATGAGTTTAAATACTTGGGGTCAGTAGTTCAGAGTAACGGTGAGTGTGGAAGAGAGGTGAAGAAGAGGGTACAGGCAGGATGGAGTGGGTGGAGAAGAGTGTCAGGAGTGATTTGTGACAGACGAGTACCTGTAAGAGTGAAAGGGAAGGTCTGCAAGAGGGTAGTGAGACCAGCTATGTTTTATGGGTTGGAGACAGTAGCATTGACAAAAAGGCAGGAGTTTGAGCTGGATGTGGCAAAGTTAAAGATGTTAAGATTTGCACTGGGTGTGACGAGGGTGGACAGGATTATGAATAAGTATATTAGAGGGTCAGCCCAGGTTGGAAGGTTTGGAGACAAAGTCAGAGAGGCAAGATTATGTTGGTTTGGACATGTGCTGAGGAGGGATGCTGAGTATATTGGGAAAAAGATGCTAAGGATGAAGCTACCATGTAACAGGAAAAGAGGAAGGCCTAAGATAAGGTTTATGGATGTGGTGAGAGAGGACATGCAGGTGGTTGGTGTGACAGAGCAAGATGCAGAGGACAGGAAGAAATGGAAAGAGGTGATCCGCTGTGCCGACCCCTAGTGGGAACAGCCGAAAGAAGATGATGAGAAGATGATGATACTATGTGATTTTACTATAAAAATAACAACTATCCCTATGCTTGGAAAGGTGCAGGTTTATTTTACAAGGTCTCCCACAATCATGTTGTTCAATAAAGAAATTACTGCTTGGCTGAAGTCTTTTGTATCTTTCCTTACTAGGTGCTGGGGATAAGACCTTAACTGATAGCTCATCTTTTTGTACCCTGTAAGTCCATTTATTCTGTGAGGTGTGACCTAACATGCCTAGGCTAGATGAGAACTCTTCTGCTAATTTGTTGCTTACCTGCTAGCTGTATTGGTCCACATGTTACTCAGTTGCGAAAGGTAAGTAGTAGTGATGAGTGGGACAGCTTGCTGATCATTTGGAGTGGTCTACTAATCTTGTTGCTGGAGAGCTGCCTTCCTCTTTGCAGTTCCCTGAGCTCTGAGACATGTTGTCTTCTACTGGGAACATGCTTCACTGTTCTGAAACCTTCTGTTGGGAACATGCCCCAGTGTTCTGAAGCCCCTGCCAATGTGTATGTTCACCTTGACAGCACTTGCTCTACAAGCCCATGCTTCATAGGTGCAACACCCAGTGCTCCTACTCGCTGTCATCCAAGTAGTGACCCCTAGAACTGATGAGCCAGCAATGGCTGGTCACTCCTATCATTCCCTGCAGCTTCATTGCCTGTGCTATAGTCATGATCTTGTGTGTGTGTGTGTGTGTGTGTGTGTGTGTGTGTGTATGTGTTTATGTTTTTTTTTTTTTTTGAGTTCAAAGGAGTCCCCGGTTGATGATCTGGGACATGATTACATAAAACATATCTTGGCAATGTTTAAGTAATGGTGAAAATGACTAGCTTAGTTCAACTGCATTTATGAAGTTTAAATCTTACATCATAACATCTGTAATTCCTTATACTTTCACTCCAACCTTTCAGTGCACTTATTTTATGAACAATAATGAAGAACAGCTTTGAGGAGTCAACTTCATTTTAGGTGATTTCATATACTGACTGTAAAGTCTCCATTTTGTCAGATTTGCAAAGAAGTACCACCATATTTCATGGAACTAATTTTATTAGTTGGCAAGCTGAAACTGTGTCCCCCAAAATAAATGACCAGTGTATGGCCAATAGGTGAAATTATAGTAGTTTTCTGACTTGCTATGAACAAGATGTGTGTGAATGCAAATCTTAAAGTAGCAAGTGCAGATATCAAGAAGATTGCTGCTAAAAAAATTTATCTAGTATCAAAAATTACTGCAAGGCGGTACCTAACATTGAATTACAAATATAACTAAACATTTACTGTACTTTGTCCTAGTAAGCTGATGCCTACTAAGTGAATAAAGGTCATTGTAGTTTTGGTTAATCTGTATTTTGATTGCATATGGTATGTTAAACTCATCTGCATTGTATAAGACATAATACATGTGAGATGTTTTGTTAAAAGGCACCACCATGCATCTACAATGATTCATAACTGGCTCCCAAAGAAGGAAAATATGTATTTGTTGCATGTACAAAGATGATCCGGTAGTGTCAGATGACACGTATGGATCTTTAAGACAGGGGAAACCCATAATGGATGAGTGTAGGTGAACAAGAATTAAAGAAACTGAAGTTGACAGTAGATAATTTATTTTAGCAACAAAAAAAATGTCTTAAGGAACTGAAACAAAAAGGAAAATCATAGCTGGTTTTACTTTTATCATCTAAGAGATAAATATCAGACTGATCACTGGCCGGTGTTTCAAACTGCCAGAAACACTACAGAGAGATGGGTACCCTCAGAGTCATTAGCTACTGGCTTGAGAAAAAGACAAATATCTCACAATGGATGGACAGTGAGAGTTATTTTTCAAATGTGTACTTGCTATTTTAGGAGATAGTTTATTTTTTAGTGATGGCACCACATCAAAAGTGGTAACTTTCAACACCCAAAACTGAGAAGTTTGACATTGCGGTAATACACACCTCTAGTGTTATTAATGCTCTTGGAGTGGAGCAAGTATGAAGCCACTGACACAAAGGGAAGCCACATGTACCATGAATGAAACTGAAGAAGTAGAAGTATGACCAGTATATTACATGTAGACTAGTGGCCCCTGACACAAAGGGAAGCCACGTGTACCATGAATGACCCTGAAGAAGTAGAAGTATGACCAGTATATTACATGTAGACTAGTGGCCACTGTCACAAAGGAAGCCACTTGTACCATGAATGAAACTGAAGAAGTAGAAGTATGACCAGTATATTACATGTAGACTAGTGGCCACTGACACAAAGGGAAGCCATTTGTACCATGAATGAAACTGAAGAAGTAGAAGTATGACCAGTATATTACATGTAGACTAGTGGCCACTGACACAAAGAGAAACCACTTGTACCATGAATTAAATTGAAAAAGAGGAAGTATGACCAGTATATTACATGTAGACTAGTGTGAGATGATGAACAGATGCATTTTTAATAAGAATGGCATTTATTAGTTCATGTAAATGTCTGTTGTATTTATTCCAGTGATGATATTGGTGGACTGGGCTTGTAGTACTGTTTAAAGATGGAGGGCTGCTTGTGGGAGATTTAGCAAAAAGCACTTCATATTTGTGGATGAGGAAATGCGAGGCAAGTAGAATCTGGGAGAGGGGGAAATTTTGTTTGTGATTATGGAGGTATTCATACTCTATGCACTGTAATTACTAATAATATCTGGTCCCATGTGAAATAACTATGACCATTTTTTAAAACTTTATGTAGACGGGTAGCATGTTGGTTAGAGATAAGATCTCTGACACAGAACCCTAATATCCAGAATTCAAGATTTGCCTCCAGTCATTGTCTGTTTAGTTGGACATGTTATCCCCAAGACTATATATATTTTTTCTGGGTAATCTCGTTTGGCCTCTCCCAAAACACACACTAGTGACTTGACTACAGTATATTATCCATATCTACATCCTATTTATTCTTCTCCATGTGGCCCAATCTGTGGCTAAAAATGGTCCAAGAAGAATAGATATACATATCAAGATAACAAATAAAATAAAATGTTTCACAAAGTATAGCTAGGAAGAAGCTATGTAATGGGATGCTTCCTCATGTCTCAGCACTGATTTAAAAAAATATGGTGGCTTTTTCACACAGAATCTCCCCACCCACCACACCCACACACACACACACACACACACACACACACACACACACACACACACACACACACACAAAGAGATTTTACATGTAGTTCCACACCTTGGTCTTTTAGTGGAAAAAGTGATAGGAGTTATGTCACATAACCTCAAATTAGGCTTTAATGTGAAAGTAAGGAAAATATGAGATTGACAGTGTCTAGGATGCACAGGATAAAACAACAGTATTAGAATATTTTGTAATGTGTGACAATCTTTTGTTACATAGCTCAAGCTACAGTAATTAGGACTGTTCATAGAGATCCATGTGATATAACAGAAGTAAACAGGATATATTACTGTGCAGCCAAATTAATACCTGATAAAGTTCTACCACAAGAGCACAGGGTAGGGAGAGAAAGGAAGGAGAGAAATTGAATGCTATCATGGAAATACCGAATAAAGAAAATTATAAAGCAATTAAGAAAAGTGTCACTGTTAGAAGATTATAGAAGAGGGACTGGACCAACAAAAATACTAAGAAAGACAGATGTGATAAAAACAATGTGCAATATTAGAACAGACCAGGATCTATCATGCACTATCACAAATAACAAATTAAAAATTTCAGCACAGGCAGAAAAACTTAGAATATGCTAAGATAAATATAAAGGAAAAGTACAAAATAAACAATTAGGTAAAAGGAATTGAAAGAACACTAAAAAAGAAGAAGAAATAGATACATTTTGGAGAAGTATCTATGAAGATCTTGTGGAACATAACAAAGATGCTAAATGGATAGAAGAAGTAAAATAAAGAATAAGACGTTTGAAGGTTCAGCATATGAAACGGGATGAAGTAACAGCCAGAGAGAATGAAACAAAGTTAAGAAAAGCCTCCAACTGGAAACCCCCAGGCCCAGATGAAATACCTAACTTTTGGTTAAAAGTATTAACATCTTTGCATGAAGATTCAGCCATGAGTAAGAAGTATTTATATGTGCACCCTGAACAGACACCAACATGGCTAACAACAGAAAAACATTCTCCTACTTAAGAGTGAACCTGCAAACTATCCTAAAAAATATGGACCAATAACTTGTCTTCTGACAACGTATAAACTAT
This sequence comes from Protopterus annectens, assembly GCF_019279795.1. Lineage (NCBI taxonomy): Eukaryota > Metazoa > Chordata > Ceratodontiformes > Protopteridae > Protopterus > Protopterus annectens. The sequence goes on from NC_056730.1 coordinate 106,519,257, forward strand.
ATTACACACGGGAACTGGTGCCAATAAAGTTTATAGTTGTTTAGAAGAAAACTCCATTATGCCAGTAGAACAAAAGGGCTATAAAAGAAAGTCATATGGAACAAAGGATCATTTGTTATTAAATAAAGTCATATGAAGAACTGTAAAAATGGGGAAGAATCTAAGTATGGCATGGATTGACTACAAAACAGCATCTGATAGTATCCCACATTCATGGATAAAAGAGTGCTTAAAAATTTATAAGATACACCCTACACTGATCGTCTACATTACAGTGACCATGAAACAGTGGCAGACCACTTTGCAATTAAGCCATGATAAAGGACAAATTATTATCTCAGGGATAAAAATTCAAAGGGAGATATCTCAGGGTAACTGTCACCTTTGCTATTCTGCTTTCCCCTTAACCCATTAAGCTGTTTACTTAACAGCTTAGGCCATGGCTATAATTTGGCTCCTAGAAAACTTCAAAGTGTAGAGACTTCTCATCTTCTCTTTGTCGATGAATTAAAACTGTATAGGCCAGCAATATTAGCAGTAGAAATAGAATCCAGAATCGATAGTGAATAAATATTACTTTGTTTTAATTTATAAACAGACCGGTTTTGGCAAATTCATGCCTTCTTCAGTGTTAGACAAACGGACATACAGAACATAAATGATTATACATATTTATACATCTTGCTAACCAATGTAAACACTGGTATGCTCCTGTCATTCATGAATAATGCATGAAATGGCAGAACTATAACAGAGACCAAGGCAACTATTCAGACCTATACTAGGATGTCATAAAAACATGTAACATATACTTGACCTACAAAAGTGGCAGCATATGAAAAAAGATATGAAAAAAGATAAATATATGCACTTATACCAACCACTTAAACATATAATAATTATTTTACCACTATATATATATATATATATATATATATATATATATATATATATATATATATAGATATATATATATATATACCCGTATATGTAAAGTTTAAATATTTTAACACACATATAAGATCCCAACTAATGAAAACCCAACTATGACATGCATAGTTGTAAACCAGAAGAACTAACATATATTAGTCCTCATAAAAAATGTGGTAATTAAAATATTAGCAGGTATATTAAATCAATAGTGAAAGTAAGAGAACTATACTATACCTGACACAACTGATATCAATCAATACTGTAGGGATATATCATATCTTTTTTCATATGCTGCCACTTTTGTAGGTCAAGTATATGTTACATGTTTTTATGACATCCTAGTATAGGTCTGAATAGTTGCCTTGGTCTCTGTTATAGTTCTGCCATTTCATGCATTATTCATGAATGACAGGAGCATACCAGTGTTTTCATTGGTTAGCAGGATGTATAAATATGTATAATCATTTATGTTCTGTATGTCCGTTTGTCTAACATTGAAGAAGGTATGAATTTGCTGAAACCGGTCTGTTTATAAATTAAAATAAAGTCATATTTATTCACTATCGATTCTGGATTGTATTTCTACTGCTAATATTGCTGGCCAATTGTGTTTGTTGAATGGTACTTTCCGGCCGTGCAGTAACCACGTGCACAGCATTTGGTTTTGCTTTGATTCTTGGGCTGTGCTGTGGGTCCAGCAGCAAATCCACCACTGTTTGTACGAAGAGGAATCCTCTCCTGATAGTGCTTTTTGACTTTTTGGCTATCCAGCATTTACAACGTTGGAGCTATTTTGGTGTTTTCAACTTGGAGCAACAGACGTTTTTTTTCAGCATTTGGGATGCTGTTTCGTTTGTGAGTTTTGAGACCAGGCGTATTATATCATAAGTGGCTTTTTTGAGGTTTGGGCCTACAAATTGGTGGAACAAGCTCTACAAGATATCGAGGGCAATTTTCCATAAGTTTGGGACATTTCATACAGACTGCTACACATGCGTGGTTTAGGACATTATATCAACAGGTATTATATTAGTTTATGTGCTGGTTTGTCGACTTGAGATTACTTTTTTGACACTGTCAGCTCGGATGATGTTATATGGAATACAGGCTGGATGATGTGGATGAGATTGACATTTTTTCATCGAAAAAGTGTGGGACATTATCCTATAATACATTGGGACAAAGTCTTTATGTTCTAGCGGTTAGGTGTTTGGAGCAAGCATTTGTCCTTCTGTATATCAGCCTAGTATTTATTACATTTTATACATTTTGTGTATGTAGGACATTCATTTGTTTATTCAGTATGTTAGCTTGAGTGATATTTGAATATCATTATATGGGTGTTTCTCTCGAAACGTACTTGTTTTGTGAAGTGCCAGCACAATGCGAGACTTTTAACTCGAGAGTTACTCTACTGGCATTGTCATGTAGGAGGGCTAAACAATTAATACTTGCAAGACTGCTTGAGACATTGCAAATTAATGGGACATTTTATATATTCTTTTAAAATCGTTTTTCAGTTTTATCTACATATCAACAGTTTTGTGTGTATATTAACCAACGGTTACAATCTATGAACAACAACAATATATATGACCCATTATATAAGGTATATAGGGCTATTGTTTCATACAGGCCTTTGTCAAATAGTTGTTTGGATGCATTATGTGAATATACCCAGGATTTTTTTAAGTAAACTCTGATATACATGGGTATTACAAGGGATTGAATGGTCCTATAAGTTGAGTCTATCAGGTCTCCTACTTTATTTATATTTATTTATCCAATAAATACTATAGGAATAAATATTGGATAGTTAGGTGCTTTTAGACATCAAAGTCCCTGTAATTCCTGGATATTGGAAATTATTTCATAGGTTTATACAGATTGTTAAATCCTTATATCTAGGGAATTATATCACATTTGGCTCTTTCTAAGGGTCACAACTACGGTGCTTTTTGGTTTCATTTTATTTTGATGAGAAAGGAGATTTACATATTGTAACATTGACAAGGGGAATTGATATCATAATTGATAGAAGACATCTGTTCATATTTCTGTTTTTATAGTTTTGAGCAGTTAGTCCTTTATGACTAATTGTGACATTACTTTAAATAAATGCTGTTTTTTTTTAGGACATTCCTTCTGCCAGTGAAAAAAATATACAATTGTTTAGATACTAACTAGCAAGCATATTCATATTCTGGTCATATATACAGATTTTGTCAATATATGGTTGGCAATACTGTTGCTGAATCATTTCTCTATTATTTATGTATATTTTTTAGTGTGTGCTAGGAATTTTACTGATTCTTTAGACACACATTTGGAGCAATTTGAGGTATCCCAGACCGACTCCTACTATAACTAATAGAATTTATTTAGGTGGGTTCCTGGTTTGCCAATAACAATTTTCCACCTTATTTCTGTAGACTTTTTTGTTTATTTTGACATACATTCACAGCATGGACCTAGAAAGCATACTTTCAGGATTATGTGCCGATCGGGAGGATATTGGGGTTTTTGGGATAAATACCTAACCAGGCAATAATCCAAGTGGTTCTGAGCAGCAAAGCTCATCTGATTGTGATTTGTCCTTCCACTCTCTTACTAAGGGTCTCAAGAATTTGAGGTCCAACATATGGCATCTGAAGTTGTTTCGAGCGTATTTAAATAAGAATATTGCCCCTAGGGGCCTGAGAATACGGTTACAACCACTAGTAGGAAGACCGGATGATAGGCTTAATAATGATTGGAAGGAAGCCTTACAAACAGGGTCCATGCTATTTGTGAATGTTTTATTACAACATTATGAGAGGATGGTGGATGTTAACATTCAAGAGGTCAAAATGTTATGTCTTGACTGTAAAAAATATGAGTCTCTTTCAAATTTTCAGGATAAGTTGAAAAAATTATCCAGAGTATTGACAAACCATGAAAAAACCACAAAGGAAAGAAAGATTAAAAAATTTCATAGAGACTATTCTGATTACCAAAGGGGACGCCCCTTTGAGTTTAATCATACAGTCAGATTTGCAGAAGTCGGCCTGGGCTCTACCTCCAATTGCCCCAAAAAAAGACCACGGTCTATTTTGAAAAACAGAGACAGGTTCAACAACAGTACCTCAGGAGAGGATTCCTCTCTTACAGACTATGATAGTGCAGGGGATAGGGAATCACCACACAAAAAGAAAACCAACAGGAATATCCCTTTAGAAATGGTTCCAAGTGCAGAGAGGGACGCAAGCACAAAAACAGATCTCACAATTCATTCCCTAGAGGGATTGATCCAGAACTTTCTAACATAAGCCAACAACAACAACAAAATCAGAATGTTTTAAATCTGTCTAATGTAAGTTTGTCTTCTGACCAACAGATTCTTTTGAATAAAGGGCTTGGCTTTATACCTGGTTTTTATTCCAGTGAATATCACAGTTACAGATGTAACGAATTTTTGTCGCAATCTGAATCTTAAATTGTTTTTGCAGATGATCAGTCTCATAGATCTAATGAATTTAGATTTGCCAAATCTGATTTCCAGCCTCCAATGAACAAATATGTGTCCATTTTCATGCAGTTTGTCTTTAGGGATTTACATTTTCAAAATCATGAACACACCATGTTAGGACACAACCTTTCTCAGCAGGAGAATATAGCTCTTCAACAGTTACGTAACAACAGAGACATTGTTATTTTACCCACAGACAAAGGTGGGGCGGTTGTTGTCAAGAACATGAGTGATTACCTTAATGAAGGCTTATCCCAGTTGTCTAATACAGCATGTTATATGACTATGGCCATTGACCCAACCCCTAACTTCAAGAAGGAAATTGATTTGTTCTGAATTTAGAATGTGAGGAGAATATTATCAGTAAGAATTGTGTTACACACCTTTCAGTTAAGGACCCACGTAAGCAGATTTTATATTTACTACCCGAAATCCACAAATCATTAACCAATCCTCCTGGCAGACCAATAGTTTCGGGTATTGGATCCTTGACTGAACCTTTGTCGGCTTTTTTGACACAATATCTTAAACCTCTTTTGGGTTTAGTCTGGGCTAGATTACAGGATACAAAACAGTTCCTTAAAATCATTGAGGACACACAATTGGAGCTAGAATGGATAATGTGTTCATTGGATGTTAAAGCCTTATATACCAGCATTCCACATTGGGCTGGATTACAAGCTCTCAAATATTGGTTGGAGAGGGCTGGATTATATTCACCTGGGTTCAATAGTTTATAATTTGTATGTCAGAACATGTACTCAAGAAAAATGTTTTTTATTTTCAAGGCCAATGCTACTGGCAACTTCAGGGTACGGCTATGGGAGCATCTTTTGCTCCCATATATGCCGACCTGTTTATGGCATTCTGTGAAGAATGTATGATCTATGATTCATCTCACAATATCTATTTGGTGGAAATGGATATTTGGCGTAGGTACCTGGACGATTGTTGGATGGTATGACATGCGGATGTTGGGTATTTGAAGGAATTTGTTGACTATTTGAATGATAATATCTGGGGCATTGAATTCTCTATCACTTTTGATTTGGAGACTATTAAC